>NW_021319137.1:413757-512344 GCF_001605985.2 Dendrobium catenatum | reverse complement strand
ATTATAATTAATTAATGATAATTATAATTAATTGAAATTAATTATAATCAATCAAATAACTATAATTATAATTAATTAATAATTATCAATTAATTATAATTAGAAAATTAATTATTATTATAATTAAATAACTATTAAATATAATTAATAAGAATTATAATAATAATAAATTAAAATAAAATGAATCAAAGAGGAAATCCCTCTGTTCGGCGGATTGACGGGATTTGGCCGCAGAAAACCACGCAAGGGAGAAAGTTACCTACACTGACAATGAGTTCCCTTGTTGTTTCCGATCAAAACAGGAAGGGAAAGTCGGTCGAAGGAGCAAAGTTGACAGCACAAAGGAGTCGGAGAAGCACGCGATCGGGAGAAAGTTATCTTTGCACGAGCGAGGTCCCGTGACTGCTTCCGATCCAAATGCTGTAACTCTAATCCCGCCGGGAGGGAAAGTCGTCGGAGGGAGCAAAGTCAGAAAGCCATGAGGGAGCCGGAGAAACTACGCGAAAGGGAAGAAGTTATCTTCACAGCGAGCAAGCGCCCGTTCTTGTTCCGAACAAAATGGCAGAAAAGTCATCAAAGGAGCGGTTGACCGACCACGATGGGGTCGAAGCAGCGATCGAAAGGCGGATTGGGAACGAGCGGGAGCAGAGAAGAGGCTGATCGACGAGAGCCTCGTCGCTTTGGGCTTTTAACGACTCGAACTAGTTGTGCGAGCGATCGTGGGGAGAAACGACGCGAGGCATGGCCTCGACGTGCGACGTGGGAAGAACGGCGTGGAGCAGAGCAGGTAAGGGATTTAACTCTTTTTTTTTTTAATTTCATAAACGGGTCAACAATATTGTGTAACATTAACATAGCCCTCATTCCCTCAAGGGTAGAACAACCATTATGGATAGATGCTTAGTCAAGGAAATGTGGCAAAGCACATATGCTCGAGTTTGTTCGCCTTGGCCTTTTAAAGAAGCTTAAGATAGGGGTTTGGGTCCAAGATATCCAAGGTTAATTGTTTTGATCTACTTAATATCAAGGAATATCATAGCTATGTTTTAGTTGTGGGATCATTAAGCATAAGGTTGGACAGTGCCTAAGCAATATTAACAACCATCCAGTAGTATTCATCCCAATTAAGCAAGCAGACCACAGGCCGCCCATCCAAGTGTGTATATCCCAATGAAGCAAGTAGTCAACATATGTGAAATCTAGAGAATGATTATGGTTTCAAGAAAATCCTAATTTTCAATTTAGTCGTATCTGTTCGTACAATTCGATTAGTTCAATTCTCCATTCCAGTACTGTACGATAAACGTGGGTCTGTACGATCAATTCAAACTTTTTCACTGATCGTCTAGTACGATAATAGGATTGTACTGTACAATTGAATTGTAGTTTGTTTGGGACGAACTCTTGGATGACCAAAAATTATTTCTGTCGATCATCTAATACAATCTTAATCGTATAGTACGATCTTAACAGTTAATTACCTCAAATTTGATTGTTTAATTATAGGGATTAAATTAGGCAAAATTTTAATGATATCATATAGTAAGATTAGGATTCTATTGGATGATTATACTAAAATTTAAATTTTAAAATATTGCCTAATATCAAACGATGGTGGGATTTTTGATTATAAATTGATTGTCATGTATGATCTGAAATGTATGGTATGATTAGTTCATTATTTCTTATAATTTTTCTTTTTCTTAATTTAAATGTTTTAATTAATTTCTGATTGCACAGATCGTACAATATGATCTAGATTATCCAGTACAATCTTCATAAAAATAAAATAAAATCTTATGTTTCACTCCCTCTATGTGTGCGCATGGTTGCTAAGCCAACATGTATCTTTTTACATTGATTGACTGAAGAAAATAAAAAGTACAAACTCTTGATTAAAATGTTGTATAGGCATATTGTTTAGTATGATTAGTTCAAATAGCAAAATATCATGAGAAGCAACATCTATTTGATGGTACATGATTGACTTTGTATAGTGCGATTGACATCATCCTGATTTGCATTTATGGCCCACTTAACTGTTGAAGGTTTAACTTGATTCATTTAAGAAGGCAACCGTGTAGTTGACATGCATTGTATAGTATTGTAACTATTGTTAATTCAAATTTTGAATTAATTTGATTAAGGGAACAGTCTTATAATGGTAATGTATTTGAATTTAATATTCATTGTTCGGTACACTTAATATCATATGATATGATTAAATCATGATATTAAATTGATAAATTTCCTAATTAATACTGATTGCTCTAATTTGATTCTACGGATTAAGTATATATTATATAGTATAATCATGATTATATAGTATGATTAGTTATCAAACTTATTCTTTAATTATTTTTATTATTTTTGAAAGAAAAATTTAAAATTATTATTTTTTCTCACTTTAGAGTGTGTGTGTGCTCTGTTTTACAAATTTCTTTTACATAGAACATCTAAAAAAAACTTAAAAAGTATAACTCATGACTCAACTCTTAAACCTTGCAGTTTGAATCACTTTCGATCAGACTTGATGCTTTTGGGCTTGATTTCTTGATTTTGTCCTCATCATCGTAATTTACATGCTTGCTTGAATTTTCTTGGAATCAAGTTCATATACTCCATTAGAATATAGTGCTTGCGTATACTTGCATTTGTTACTTGTCCAAAAAATAATTTAGTAATGATTTAACTAAATCATATTTTTGGCCATTAAAACATGTGCTATGAGTTAAGGCTCATGGGGGAAAACTTGTTGCAATAGTAGATATTGTTGCTTTGATCTCTAGTTCTATGCTTTCCCCCATTTTATTCCATCGTAATAAATTATCAATTGAACAGGGGAGAGTCAAACTCAAAAGGTGCAATGAAACATGCGAGTGCTTCTCATGCACGCTTCCAAGCTCGACATCTTGTACGCGTACTCTGCAAACAAACCTGTGCATGAGATGGATGCAAAGCACACCTGATTTGTTGTACCTTTGGCTTTTGAAGCAACCTTTTAACACCACTTTATGAGGATTGTTAATTGTTTTGCTTTAGTTATTTGGATTTCTTAAATCTTTTACGTACTTTCTGTTGAAGTTAGTGATAGGAGAGCTTTGCTGGAAGGAATTCACCGCAAACAAAGTACATCTTGGTTATGCATGCACAGGAACAAAAGCCAGTTCGAATAAATAGCTCTTAACCTAGCGTAAAAAAATAATTTTGGCCTCTTTTTAGTCTTTATAGTTTTTTAGGTAGATTTAGATGATAATTTAAATCATTTGTTAACTTCTTTAGAAAATATCTATAACTTAATATTATGGTTTGATATTAAGTTAAGCTCATTTCAATCTAGTTTCCGCCTCTCTCTTTCTAAGGATAATTATTTAGTGTTAAATAAGATCACTTTCACTTAATTTTCATCAGTTTTAAAGAATTTTCTTTACTAATGAACTAAATTATAAGCATAGTTCTTTTTAATATGGAATTTTCCTATTTGTGATCTGCATTTATTTTGGTTTCTCATGATGTTACTGGTTGATACTATAATGAATTTTCTTTTCCTTCATGAGAACGACATCATTAGTTTCCTTTCTTCATTAGCAATGTTTTTTTTTTTCGTCTCACAGGCACAGCAATTGTTCCAACGTGATGCTCAAACTATCACGCCAGAGGCGCTAGAAAGTGTGAAGGCTGCACTTGCAAGTAGTGAAAATGAACATAAAGCTGAAACTAAGAAGAAATCGATCCCACGTAAAGCGGCAGGACAGACTTGGGAGGATCCAACATTGGCAGACTGGCCGGAGAGTAAGTTATATTTCAATGCTGCATTGTAATCATACCTGTCTTAGAATGATGTGCGCTTTGTCATTCTGGGATGTCTTTGTTTCAGATGGTAAAATGTATTCTGTAATGTTTTTATATTACTCTTAAAATTAGAGTGCGCCAATTGATGCAGAAGTGTTTAATTTGTAATTTACCATTTTTATTTTTCAATTTGTTATATTATGTTTGTTATGACTTATGCATATCCAATGAGTTATTTTTCAAGTTTTTGAAACATTTAAAAGACTTAATATGAATTTATGATATTTAGTTGATTAATATAATTTTATGAATACTAGCTATTTGTGAAGCTATGGAGGGGCACTGGAATATAGAATTATGAAAAATTACAAATGTGGTGGATTGTTAAAAAAAATATGTGTCTAAAAGTTCATTACATTTGCTATTTTTGTGCCAAGGTAGTTACTGGAAAATAGAATCAATTAATGGACTTCAAATAATTTTTTATTAATCTTGAAAAGCATATGATCATATACAATGAGATTTTACTGAATGGGGTTTTAGGAGAAATAAGTTAAGGCAAATTTTGCGGAAAGTTATCAAGATTTTTGTAGAGCTATGACTAAGCAAAGAGCTCTACCTCAACATATGTACCTTGGTTCTAGGGCGGATGTCATCTGTTTGAGTTTGGCCTTTGGCTTTCTTAAAAAGTAAGTACTCTTTGGTTTCTTGCATGAAATTCGATGTATAACTGACTTTGAACTATCTTTATTTATAATTGGCCTGATGCTTGTTTATTTCTAAGTTGTAACTAGTCTCGTGCTTGCTTAACATTAATTGGTCTCATGCCATATTTTAAGTAATCAAGTTTGGAGCTATGACTAGTATGCCAAAGTAATTTTTTTGAGTAATTATATTTAGATCAATATTTGTGTCTAGATCATTTTGAATTGATTATATAGATGCTTATAAATGATATTTTATGCAAGGTATTTTAGTATATGCTATTTATGGATTTAATGTTGATATTTGAGACATTTGTTTTTATAGGAGGTGGATAACTTGAGTAATGAGGGAAAGTTTTAGAAGATGAGGGTTAATATTTATTACTACTATGTTAGTACTACAAAACTAATCTGTAGAGCACATAAATGTGCTTTTAAAAAACCTATTGCGACACAACGGATGTTTGCATCATTTAGGTAGGTGTTGTAATATGATAAAACTGCATATTTATATGCCCCCAAAAAATGTAATAATGACAACACTTAGACGTGATGTGATCAACATCTAATGCGGCATGTAAATAATATCAAACAATATAAAATCGTTTCCATTTTACTTCATATATATATATTATAGAGAAAAAAGATTGTCCTAAAATGTTTTTCTTGCTACAAATTTACGTGTCACAATAAAAACCTATAGAAAAACTTAGATGTTTCACTTTTTTTTTTTAAGATAATTATATTTGAATTATTTAGAAATTATATCATGGTTTTAAAAAACTTCAAATCAATCTTTAACAACAATCCATCATAGATAGCATAAGAATATTTATCATTAATATTTATAAAGATTTTTTTTCTTAGCTTTCAAATTAACTCCATAATAACAGCACTTAACTGATATTTCAATGATTAGGTATAGTTTTGCAGATTATATCAAATTATATTAAAATACATCACTTCCAAAATGCTTTAAATGACAATTTTCAAATCAAATTATATTAATTGATTGAAATAAATATAAAACATGTCATAAAATGGAATATCGTAGTTTATCAAAATGCAAAATTAAAATTACATCATCATACTTATGAGTACCATTCTTGTGAAATTTTAAAATAAATAAACTAATAAAAAAAAGGTATTTGATTAAAATAATGACAAAACATGACATAAAATGGAATCTCATAGTATATCAAAAGACAGTCAAAATTACATCAGGATACTAATGATTACTATTCTTATGATGTTTTGAAAGAAGAAAACCAGAAGTGATAATCCTTTAAACGAAATGACCTTTTTCCTTATTTGGTAAATTTCTCATTCCATCTTGCACAACTTGTAAAAAAAGAATTATGATAGTATGTTTAATAGAATTGATAGCAAATATTTAAGAATAGCATTCACATACAAGTGATATATGCTTTGCAATAGAAAACCTGCCGACATCTCCAAAGTTTTTAAAATTTTCTACTTTTTTTTTTTTTTGCAATTTTATGAGAATCTAAACACCTCTAATGGTTGGGATGGTGATTCTGTTCACATAAATTAAAATAAAGGAGGTGGAGTGAGAAGTCCTTCAGGTTGATTTCAGCAAACTATACTTATGTAAAACTTATATGGTTACAAAGACGGCCATTTAGGTCAATTAAAGCTAACATAAAAAATATAGAAATAAAGTACAGGCACATGAACAAGCAGGGAGAGTTAAGACAGCACAAAGATGCTTGTTACAGAATCGTCCTTGCATAGTTATAGCAGAAATCAATAGCAAATGGAAAATGAGCTAATAATGGATCAAGTGAGACTGATCAATGCTCATTCCAACAAATTACTTAAATAAACTGAAACTAATAAAATATGCAATATGCGAGTCATTGAAAGAAATTAACAATTAGTACAAGGGAAAGAGAGAGTCTGAGCTCGAAGGAGAATTAGGAAAATATTATATTATGGAAGGAATCCTGATAGCTAGTTTAAGATGAAATCTTATACAGAATCAAAATAAAGGGCAACTTATGTTTTTGCCAAGACCAACTACCCAAATGGAACATCCCCATTTGTTCAAATAGAAACGGTCATCAACCCATGAGCTGATGATGCTCCACAATGCTCTATAAGCAAGTATTCTTTGTAGTTCACACTGAAATTCATAAATTGGAGAAGCTAAAACAGTTGATGCGAAGTAGGATACTGAACTTATTTATTGGATTACAGCCTTTGTGGAACTCCAGAATTTTGTGATTTTGAGATAGATTACTGTGTCCTAACTTTACTTGGAAACAGTTAAGATAAATGCACCAAAAAATTGACTAAAATGAATATCTTAATTGAGATATTAGAGATAGATGACCAAAGCTAAATATTTTATTGCTTATTCTAAAACAATGTCTGCTTTTTGCAAATTAATATCGATCCTTGCATACATGTGAAGCTGCAAGCTTGAGGTAATATTTTCCTTCAAAATTCTAGTGATCAATTGGCGTTACAAGCACTAAATGACAAAATAGTGTAAATTCATAAAACCGAATAATGTTAGGGTGAATCTTGCATGACAACGAAGCCATGAAGTGAAGATGGAGCAATGACGCCTCCACTTGGCATTCCTTGGCCATTGCATCCTTCATTGTTGATTGGATGGCAAAGAGAGAAGTAATTATGAATGGGGGAATAGGCTAGTGTAGAAGCTCTCTAAATTCAATCCCCTTAAAGTCCCAAATGTCTGAAGTTTTTAAGGAATACAAATTTCTAGTGGTTCTTGACTTAAATAAAAACTTGATGGGTTTTAGTGATGCAATGATTTTGGAGAGGTACTTTGTTGTTGTTCATTTTGCTAAGATGAATTGGCTTGCAAATAGGAATTTTGCTTCAGGATTATATGGTTGGATGGCTAATGTTATTACTAGACTTTAGTAGGCCTTGTTGGTGTTAACCTAAGAAAATATGGAGATTTGAATATTTCTTATGAATAAATGATGAATCATGCAGGAATAGCAACTATAATTTCTCCTTATCGAAAGCATCATAAGTTGGTATGCCAATAACCCATGGTTTTCCTAACTCTGCTATCAAAAGGTTTCAGTTAAACATCAATGTCATATTGTGGTTGATTTGGCCAAAGTATGAACAAAGAAAGCATGATAAATGATGGCTTTATCAGATGTGTTGTGGTAATTTGTATGACATCAAAAGCACAAGCCATGTATTTTAAATAGTAATCATTGTTCTACAGAGACTAAATCCATCTTATGCTAATTCTAAATGAAAAATATGAGGATCTTTTTAAAAAAATTTTGTTCTTGTAATCTAAAATTTTCCAACTTAGAGAGTTGGTAGAATGTCTCATGCAACCACCCTGGATATGATTTTCATGCATGCCAATCTATATTACTTTGTAGTGTTTGACGACATAAATAATTTTGATTTTAGGAGAAAGTGCCACATTATTTTAATTGCAATTTTTTAGTTTCCTTTTTCCTGAAATCTCTTAAGGTATTATTCTCTTGAATAAATAACCTCAACTCTTGACATTCATCACCTCTTATTTTCATATAGGCCTTAATATAAATTGCAGTCATTGTAGTATGCATAATACTTTTTGTATCCAATGCCCCAATTTTCAGTTAACTTCTTAGACTCATAGTAAGAATTTGAAAGTTGGATGCCCTCAATTATTTTTCTTAATAAATCAATTAATATGACAAACAATTTATAATGAGAAAAGGATCAAAATGGTCCCCCAACTCTTAGTGAGGAATCAAAATGGTCCTCCAACTCTTTGTGAGGAATCAAAATGGTCCTCCAACTCTTTGTGAGGAATCAAAATGGTCTCTAACTCTTATGAGGGCCCAATTTGGTCCCACAACTCCTTAAAAATGGACTTTTTTGGCCCTAAAATCAATTTTTGGGATTAATGGTGTTAAATCAAGGGGTATTTTGTCATTTTTAATTAAATTATTTATTTAATATAATTTTCAAATAATTTTAATTTAAAAAAAATTATTAATCATTTCTTTAGTAAAAAATTATCGATAATTCTAATTTTAATTTAAATTTTTTTATTAAATGTATGCTCTATGGCTCAAATTCAAGGATGCTCTTAACTCTGGAGTAGTGGACGAGGTTAGTGCGGTGAACAACGGTGAATCCATGGAAAAATATTTGTGGTGAAAAGGAATAATCAAAATCAACTTTTTATTTTCACGATTTCTAATCATTTCCGCCTATATAAAATCTATATAGAGTGTCGAAACTCTGTAGCAAAGCCATGAAATACCTACGAGACGATTATGTGCTGCACCTGAGAATTTAATCGAAGTGCGCAATCAGCTATCCTGATTGAATAAAGCTCTTTGGTGTTCAATGTGATCAACGCTCAGTGCTTGATCAATGGCTCGCCAGGGCTTGGACGCTCGCTACGTTTGCAAGAGTGGCTGTCGACAAGTGTGCGGGATGTTGGGGTCAAACTGCGTTTGACGTGCGCCGTGGGAGGAAGCTGCTGTTGACGCTCGTTGAGCCGCGAGATGTGGGAGTCATATGTGGTTGCTGTTTCGACGCTACTGGAGGGTTCGAGAGATTCACTGTTGTGCTTATAATGAAAAGGTTATGCAATTTTTGTCCAATTATACCTCTGCAATTTGTTTGGTCGACCCAAATATCCAATTAAAAGTTAACAGGAGGACCAAATAGGTCTCGTTTTAAGGAGTCGAGAGACCAAATTGATCTCTCAGAAGGGTTGGGGACCATTTGGGTCCCTCACAAAGAGTTGATAGGTCATTTTGATGATTTTCTCCATTTATAATTGAATTGACCATATGACTTAAGTTGAAGCACTCAAACGAGAAATTCAAGCTTTGAAAAAGTAAATAACTCTCTTTGTACATCATTCACGAGAATGCTTCTACTTAAGAATTTGGTATTTCCATTTCAGTCCCATTTGTTCCACTCTCACCTATATTATTATCATTTTGGCAACTGAAATGCATTCTCCAATAAGCCATTGATGTTATCATGGTCCTTTTTAGTATTGAATGGGATTCATGTGTAATACTAGACGAAATTTCTCCATGACATGGCGACTTAAAGTTGCCCATTTTGAATTCTCTCCATAAAAGATGCGCTTCAATAATTTTGTTTAACAAATACAATTTGCACAATCTTTACAATGACGTAAGATCGTTCTGCACCACTTCTACGAACAAAGCAAAGTCTAGAAACTTTTTTCACTACTTTCTTATGTGGTCTACTTGATCTTGGAGAGTGTTCATCCAACTTATATCTATCATGGGACAAAGCACACAATACTTATGGAGATTGAAATGAAAACAAAATGATCAAGAACATCCATTAAACAAAACGAACCTAATCATAAACATCATTAGATAAACAATAAAAATGACTTATTTATGAAGTTTAGATAGCAGTACGCGTTGATTCAAGGGCATCTAAAGCTAAATGGAAGATAAGGGGCGTGACAAGGTTTGAATGGGTAGTAAGTTTGACAAATTAACCATCTGAATTATATCCCATTTATATATTTAATGACCTTGATGAATATTAGTAACTCAGATTCTCTCAAGAAAAAGCTGAAGGAAAGAATGAGTTGTAATTATAGACAAACTATGAAATTTTGGCCATAACTGAAGTTAAAATTTTAGAGGAATATTGACTTTTAGACATTATAATGATCACCTTGGTAAAATAGTGAAGAACCAGACTTATCCGCATCTTATTTCTCAACATATAATTCAATTTGATTTAAGCTCAATCAACCTTGACTGATTAAGATGCATAAAAAGTTGCTTGCATCAATTAACTTGATGAGAATGGCTTATATGCTATGTTGCACCGATACGGATATGGCGACACGGTTACGACGCGATACGGATACGGGACATGTCAATTCTTAAAAATACAGGATACGGGTACGGCGCGGACACGGCATCATAATTTATAAATCATATATAAAAATTAAGAAAGCAATCAAAGCATAATATTTGAAATTACAAAAAAAACGACAACAACATCATTTGTAGCCTTGTAGCTTATAATATCAAAATATAAGTAAGCATTAAATGTCTAGTACAACAACAAAAGCATAAACATAAATTATCTAGCACATAAAATTTTAACTATTCAATATAAGGAATGATATGATTAGCTTCTTCAGTGGTTTGTCTTTGAACTTCTATATGATCTCAATAAATATCATAGCTTTTAATTCAGGCTCATCAAGTGAAAGATTTGTATTTTCTAATATTCTCATATCATCAAGAGACTCAAGTACATCTCAGAAATGAGAGAACTTTGCTCGCATCCGCGGAAGTAAATACAACGCATCTTTTTTTTTTTTTTCGGATTTCTTTTTGTTTTTCAACGGACACGTGTATCGGATACGCGTGTCCTTTGAAATTAAATAGTATTTTAATTGGATACGTCTTTGGTGTATCTGACACGTATCGGTGGAGTATCGGAGGCGTATCCGTGTATCGGTGTATCGGATACAGCACGCCTTCATAAATAGGTGTATCGGTGCAACATAGCTTATATGTGATGGTACAAACAGATAACCATAAATCAATATTCAGCTCACATTTCGAGTCACTTTAAATGTAAGTATTATGGATTCAAGCTCTCCACAAGTACGATTAAAAGCTTTGAGGATTTTTTCGCGTATTATTTTTTTTTTCTTATTTGAAAGACCTAAAAAACTTCAAATATTTCCTTCTTGACAACTATTGCAAAATCACTTCATAAGCACCTTAAATATTGACATGAATTTTAATGGACGGTATGTTTCAGCTACTAGAAGGTATGAAGATTAAATACATTCAAAGAGTAATATGAAATTTCAACCATTATCCATGCTCATAATCTCTTTTTGCTTTAGTCATGAATGTTCTCACTAGACATTTGTAAGAGGTTGTACCCTACTTTATACTTTTTGCTGATGATATTCTTCTTGTTGATAAGACTAGAGAGGGAGTTGAAGGTAAACTTGAATTATGGAGGTCAACCTTAGAGTCTAAAGGCTTTCTTTTGAGTAGATCTAAAACTGAATATATGGAGTGTAATTTTAGTAATAATATATATAGTGGAGTGATTCCGACTTTGGATGATCAAGTCATTAATAAGAGTACACGTTTTCAATATCTTGGGTCTATTTTTTAGAGTGATGGTGAAATAAATGGAGATATTATTAGTAGAATTCAATTAGGATGGTTAAAGTGGAGAAATGCGTTGGGCTTATTGTGGGACAGAAAAATCCCCTCAAGCTTAAGGGAAAATTCTATAAGATGGTTGTTAGACCTACAATGATTTATGGTGTAGAATATTGACCATTAAAAGTTAAGTGTTGTAGAGATGAGGATGCTCAGATGGATGAGTGGCTTTACTTAGTATACGAAATGAGCATGTACATGAAAATGTTGGTGTAGCTACAGTGGAAGATAAGATTAGAGAGAGTCGCCTTAGATGGTTTGGTCACATTAAACGACGGCCTTCTGATGACCCGGTTAGGAAAGTAGATGTATTATATTTGACTTATGTTAAGAAAGGTAAAGGTAGACCTAAAAAGACTTGGTCAGAAAATATTGGAAATGACCTTTCTTTATTAGATTTAAATGAGAATTTAACTGTTAACATGACACAATGGAGAAAAATGATTCATGTAGCTGCCCCCACTTAGTGGGATAAAGACTTGATGTTGTTGTTGTATCTAATAATGAAAATATTAAATTAATTAAAAATCCAATTTGTGGAATGATTTTTTACATCAAAGATGAATATGATTCCTTAAACATCAATTCTAAATGACAGATACTGTGCTATGTTTCACTAAAAGACCTTGAATAAATGATAGCAACAATTTTTGTGAATATTGTGGGCTCCGAAAATTTGGCCCCGGCCTCCACCCGCACTTATTGTTTTTATTTTCGGCGAGGGAGTTTTAATGAAATAAGTTCTGGGGTAAATTTTGGAAGGCAGATGGGTTTGTAGATAAGACACTACCCAGAGATTTCGCCCTCATTTTGTAAGGACTTTATGATCTGAGTTCTGGTTTCCTATAGGCGTAAGCCCCTATAGTTAATTACCCCTCCCGACCACGAGAGAGAACTTTCGATTAAGGCTAGTCGTCAATCAGATACGTGTTATCTGGCATGTAGTAGTAGCATTGGGTATTGAGATTCGAAAATTTGGAAGTTCAAAGTTTGGGTTGAGATATTTGAGAAAGTTTGAAATTTAAAATAGAAATTTCACCATCTTGCACTTAAAGCGGATGGTAGGGGAATGAATGATGTACTTGATCAAGATCCCATGGTTCCGTCTTCCCGGGCCATCATGGTCCATGGTCTACTTAGTCAGAGGAGGTAGTTGACCCAACCTGACAGAAGGATCCTTGTCGGCAGCCATGGGTTGCTTCGTCTAAGGGAACCTTGTAGACCTGGGGTGAATGTTTGTCTAAAGGGACAAATTTGAACCCACCTTGGCTAACAGAGGGCTTTGTGCCCTATCGATCATATCCTATTGATTCATATCTTAAGGATTTGATGTCATTAAAGAGCGTATTGGCTCTGGCCATAACCGGTATTTCGTGGTGCCATTTGGCGGAAAAACCACTCGGTTTGGAGGGCCCCGGGTCATAACCGTTTATCCTGCGGTGCCATTTGGCGGCAAAATTGATGGTTAGAGGACACGTACCACGTCCTTAGTGGTAGGAGATTGTTTGAGAATGGATCATAGTGATATTTTTGACTAGGCATTTGGCTCTTTGTGAGCTGAAGTAAATTTTAATTTGTCCACCCCGGCAAACTGTTGCGGAGGGTGGATGGATTTTGCTTTAAGTATTTTGTTGTTGGATTTTAGTTTTAAACATCTAAACTTTACATGATCTTTGGGATTTTGGATTTTTGTGGAGTTTATGAGTATTGGACTTTTGTGAAGCATTTGGGATGGAATTTGAAAGTATTTGAATGGAGCTTTGGAATATTCAAAATGGAACCCTCCGGTTGAGATTTGCATTCAACACGGCCATCATCGGGGTGTTTGGGGTCGTTTCTATGTGGCTTTAATGTTGATAGGGGATCGGGTTTCATAGGTTTTGTGCCCTTTGTTGAATGAATTTCTTTTGTTAAAGACCTTGAAGGCCTGATATGAATGTATAAGATAAATATTCCGGTCGATTTCGTGACCGCATATTCATCCGATATCTCGAACCCTGTCTACTCCTATTTACATGCTTAGAAGGATCGGGTTTCATAGGCTTCGTGCCTTTATTTAGTGAATTCTTTTAATTATAGGCCTTGAAGGCCTAATATGAATGTATTAAAACAAATATTCTAGTCGCCACAGCCACATATTTATTTGTTTATTCGAACCTTATCGACTCCTATTGATCTGTATAGGAGGATCGGGTTCGAACTTGAATTCACTTATTGACCCGCGCAACATGCCTAGACGTTACGTGTGTACCAATAACACGCTTGCCAGGGCCCATGTTGGTATCTGGGGGCATTTTATAATTATACATTGTGTCTACTCCTTTATACCTGCTTAGGAGGATCATATTCAAATTTAGTAACCCGCGCAGCATCCCTAGACGTCATGTGTGTACCAATAACACAGTCGCTGGGGCCCATGCAGATATTTGATTACATTTACCCCTTTTGTGTACCTATGTGTATACGAACTACGGTGCACATGCAGGGGTATTCTGAAAATATTTGTAAACGCCTTCTGTCCGCTTGTGTGAATGTTGCGGATCCGGTGGCATGGCGTAGCAGCTTCTGAATATATATGTTCGTTGCTTCGTACAGGTAGACTGTCGTGCACTATTCGTTGCTTTCTGCGGGTGGATTGTAGTGCACTAAATAATCTCCTGCCTTTCGCAGAAGCTCGTAGGAGCTTCTGCATTCGCCACATTTTTATGCATTTTGTTAGAGGTGACACACTAGGTATACAACGAATCTTCTACGATGGCTCATATGGATTCGCGCTTATTGTAGTCATTTGGCATTTTGTTTGCAGATGATGTTTCATTTGTATAGCGGGTCTCTCATTTGTTGCACATCATCCTGTGTTTGATTGTAAGGGATCAATGTATTTGCTCAACACTGAATAGTGACTTATCTCAAAGGTGTCATAATGTTCATTTCCTTCTACTACCATAGCTTGTGAACACTTGTGTTTATCATATACCTACTCATCCACTTTTGAAGGGTCTTTGCCAACGGTCTATAAGAATTTGTATTTGTTGTAGTCCTGCGACATTCCTACTATCACTACTTGTGAGTAAATCAACATGCTTGTTTGCGAATCGACATTGATTGATTTGCTTAGCTTCAAACATATGTGACTGTTGATAAATCATCATATCCACTACATATTTCTTGTATGCATTATGGCCCTTCACAGTTTGCAAGTCTCTTATTGTCCACCAGTTTCATATATTTTATTTTGCATTTAATTTGGATCTTATTATTTTACAAATCATAATATCATTTTAAGTGCAGTTTTGATTTGATATTATCTTAATCCAAACATGAGTTCAATTCAAGTTCAAGTGCATCCCTTGTTCTTGTCAGCTTCGGTCCACATTCAAGTTCACTTCAGTTCGAGTTCGAGTTCATGTTCAAGTACAAGTCTTCTGCAGTCCAAGTCAAATCTTTGCTCAAGTTCAAATGTTCAAGTCTTCGTTCATTTCATTTGATTTGCAAGTTCATTTATTGTTTAACTTGATTTAGAGTCTTTTTATTTGTTCAAATTGTCCACATTTTGTCCAAGTCTTGTCCATGATTCACTGAAAATTTCGGCAGCCTCCCGGCGTCTCCCCCGTTTAGGGGAAAACTACGGGAAACTGGGCCATCCCACCACGCTACTCGAGCGTGTATGGTAGGTGTCGGGAGGACACCGGGCCATACATCTTTCATCCCACCACGCTAAGCGAGCGTGTATGGGGTCTTCAAAAGTAACAGTACGAAGAACACAAGTGAATCTCCTCACCACGCTACAAGAGCGTGTATAGGGCTTACCCACTTCGTCGTATGCGTCGCACTTGGCTCCCTCCTATTGTGCTACGAGAGCGTGTATAGGTGGTTACCCGATAAGCCACAAACGCCGAAAATGGGATTTAAAGTGATTACCCGCCTCGTCGTAGGCAACGCACCGGGTTTCCTCCCACCGTGCTACGAGAGTGCGTATAGGGGGTTTGCCGGTCCGTTGCAAATGACGAGAATGAGAATCTGAGTTTTAGGTGATTACCCACCTCGTTGTAGGTGTCGCACCGGGCTCCCTCCTACCGTGCTACGGGAGCGCGTATAGGGGGTTCCCTGGTCCGCCACAAACGACGAGAATAGGAAATCTGAGTTTTGGAGATTATACCTTCGGGGTCGGCGATAATGAGGTAGAAGTGTACAAAAATATATTACAAGGTGCACAAAATCATCTTTAATCCCCCTTTTTTTTTTTTTCTTACAACAATAACAATGACAACAATAATACTAAGTAGCTATTAAGATGTTAAAAAAAAAAGCATCCATAAACAATGATGATTAACATATCCAAAATAAGGTAGTAAAACACATAAAATAAACAGAAGACAGGAAACTCATTGCTTGGTTATATGGGTATGAGTTTTGGGCTGATTTCAAGGAAACAAATTTGCTGTTTGAGGGATGAGGGCTGTTCTAAGTAGAGGTGGGCTTCTCTAGTGAAGTGGAATGAGGTAGTGGATTGTTTGGACTGAATTGGTTTAGGTTTGTAGGCGGAATGTAGCAGATTTAGAAGGTTTATGTAGTGGGCTGCTGTAGGTGATTTAGAGGAGTTATGTAGTGAACTGGATTGTTGGGATTTAAAGTTTGTGGACTGTTGTTTGAAGATGTAATGGGCCGCTGTTTGGGCTTCAACAGTGGGTTGAATCAGTAACTTCAATAGGCTCTCCATACTCTGGCTCAAATACACTACCAGTTGCATCCTGTGCAATGCCTTCAATTGATAGAGAATGTACTGAAGAAGATAAGTCTTCAATAATTAAAAACAATTCTCTGGATGAAGAAGCCTTCTTCCACCAACATGTTCTATAGGGATAATGCTTGTTCCCTTCCTCCCAGCACTTATTTAAACGATTGCTGTTGGGATGTGTTTATGCCAACATTGGAGACAGTTGGGAATAAGAATTGCTCATTCTCATTATAATTCATTATACTGTAATCAATTGGTGCATTGTTCTGTGATCTGATAGTTAGTTCTAGGAGCACTTTTGGGAATTTAACACCTGTTTAGAGCACCAATTTCTCCATTAACAATAGAAATGCACAATGAATTTCTATTAACATCCATGGGATCGGCCACACTCAGCTCCCTCTATTTTAATTCCAGCCGCATTGTGACTCAGCTCGTATTCAGCGTTCGAAGCAGCTTCAATAGTGAGTATCTTTCTATTTGTCGGATGCCAGAGTATTCGGCCTCCATTGAATGCTGAGTGGAGTGGAGTTCAATTGCTTAGGAGCTGGATTGAGCAGCTTCAGCGTTTCTTCAAGCTTGAGGATATGAGGCCGTTTCTTCCAGCTTGAGGATATGGCCTCATCTGTTGATTTTCAAGAAGCATTTGATGTGATTGGAGTTGCTCGTCTGAAGCTGTTTGAAGGAGGCATGAAGACTGGAGGCAATGGAAAACAGCCGCAAGTTGTGGAGCTGTATGCATTTGTTGGCGTGGAATAGAGGGTTGAAGAAGCTTGAGATTTGGTTCGGCTCTGTGAGATTGAACGTGATCTGGTTGTAAGGGACGGAGAGAAGGAAGAGGGGGAGATCTCAGCTGGATGGCTGAAGGAGGCGTTGGAGTTCCAAGTGCTAGCATCGGTTGTGGATGAGAGCTTGGGTGTGAAAGTTGTAGAGAATTGGATAGGAGTTTGCTTGGGGAGCCTTTAGATGGAGCGTGTCCGTTCAGATGAAGCAACGGGCCAGCTGTTATACAAAGCTGGAGTGACTAGGAGCTAGACAAAGCGAGGTGACATACTGATTGGCATTTAATGTATTTGACGCTTTTCCCTCTTTTGGCATCTGTCTTTGCTAAAGAAGATTTAATTTAATAGCCACATTAGTGTATGGTCATTAGGCTTTAATTCAAGAGGACAGCAGTGCCTCATTTGTTCAAAATTGCATCGTTTCACGTGTATTTTCTCGATTTGCGTGCCAACTGCTCCGTTTTGCATGCCAACTGCTTTGTTTTGCCTGTCGATTTTTGTCGAATATCAAAATTGGACAACTTAATAGTGGATTTAGGGTATTTTCGATGTTCCGAACACAACGACGTAGCCCGTTTTACGATCGGACGTCGTTTGAGCAATGTCGAGGATAATTTTTACATGAGACCATCTCGATTTGCGTGCACAACCTCAATTAAACAAATTTGTAATACATTTAGGGCATTTCCTATGTCCCGGTCGCAACAACGCAGTCTGTTTTGCAATCGGACGTCACTTCGCCACTGTCGAGGCTAATTTCTCTCGAAATGCGTGTTGTTTTGAAATTCGTGTCACCCATTAGGATGATTCAAATTGAACAAATAAAATACAGTTTTTGAGTATTTGCAATGTTCTAAACACAATGACGAAGTCCGTTTCGCCATTGGACTTCGTCTGGGCAACCTCGAGGCCTCTTTCCTCGATGTGTACTTTGTCCCGAGATTCATGCCACCAATTCAGATGATTCAAATTAAGCATAGAAAATGTAATTTTTTAGTATTTGCATTGTTCTGAATGCAATGACAAAGTCCGTTTGTCGATCCGACATCATTTGATCAGCCTTGCTCTTTAATCTCGAGTGTCGGTCGTCCCTTTTAACCGATCTCATCTGATTCAACTGCGAGGGGCCTCGACCTAGTAGAATTCGACATCCTGATCGCAACGACGCTGTCCGTTTGGCAATCGGAGGTCGTTTGACCCTTCAAGTGACGTGTGGCGCTAAGGCTCATATCGCTTTATTCATCAGTTTGTGTCTTTTCTCGTGTGGTTTGAGGTATATGGGTCAACAAATATGAATCCCATCAAACCTATCACAGGCATTATCAGTAGGTGTTCCCTTCTACTGTATAGGATCAAAATAATATAAAAAGTGTTCTATGTTTCACAAACTTCTAATAGAAAATAAACTAACATGTTTTCTTGAAGTGCTTAAATTGTTTTAGGTGCTTGCTGAAATTAAAGCTTCTTAGTAAACATCCTTTTGAAACACTAACATACAGGATATAAATGTTGTAATTGAGATTTTTGTAGTATAGTTTTAAGTGTTTTTGTGTTATAGAGAAACACCAAGGTATTGATGTGGACATGATTTGTTTAATTATATATAAGTATCTTAAGAGCATAGATACTTGTAAGTAAATTCTAAAATTTCTGAGGAGTTTAGATGTGAATGAGTGTAAGGAAATAAAGTCAATTATAACCATGTTTAGTGTGATAGGGATAGGAATGCTAAGATGGGTGTACAATTAAATCAATGAAAAAGTAATAAATGATTATATTAGACACATAATATAAGTAGCACCTATGATTTGGGCATGTTGAGTAGAGGATGTCGGATGAAGCACCAATATTACAACAAGTGAATATGTTGAATGATTAAACAGTGAAAGGGGGTAAAATAAATGTAATATAGTTGGAAATATTGCGAAAAAAGAGTAGTACAAAATATATTTAACACTTCTTCCCATAAAACTCAACGGGAATGAATGGAGGAGGATTTATAAAGCCAACTTTAATTGTTGGATAAGGAAGATAGTGAGACATTTCAACTTGTGGGGAAGTCCACATGAATTATTTAAAATTTTTTGTTAAAAATAAGCGCCTTATAGGAAGAGCAACATCTCTTTTCTTACTTGAGTTGTTTTCATGGATAGGAAGATGGAGCAGTGGATTTGTTGGCAGATCTATTGCGTTAGATTTGGTTAATGGGAACTGGCTGTAGTTATGGTTCTTGCTTCCGCACAGAGATGTTAGTAGGCATCTATAATAGTACTTAGAAAACTTGATTCTTGTACAAAAATTGCATGCAACATATTTCACTCTAAACCCATATTAATCAGTATATGTTAAGCTGCTCTTCTTCTTATGGTTGTCAAATTCCAATGTTTATTCCATGCATAAGATCCATTAGTTCAAGAATTTTAAGTTTGTAGAATTGTCTTGAAGCTTCTTTTTATTTTTACATGTTTGTATGTTACATATTCTTAACTCTACTTTAATATACTCACGCAAATATGTTGCTTTTCTTTAATAACTTTCCCATGTGTGCTTGCTCATTTTGCAGATGATTTCCGATTATTTTGTGGAGATCTTGGTAATGAAGTTAATGATGATGTTCTTTCAAAAGCATTTTCTAGGTTTCCATCATTTGCTATGGCGAGGGTAAAGTTCTACTTTTGATTTGCCTGGAAACATTTGTGTTGTGAAAAATTTCTTCTATGCTTGTTACTGTTGAGCTACTTTCAAGTTTCATCTTTTTTTGATGGTTTATTGATGCTTATTAGTTCTATATGGTATATTACTGTAATCTTCTTTGAATCCTTGTACTTAGGATGATATAATTTTTAAAAATTTTAGGTTCTTCGACATTATTCGTGAATAATCCATTCAGCTGACCTGAATGGTTGGGAAATAAAATTGATGTCTACAAAAACTGATGATAAATTGTGAAGAATCCATTACTTAAATGGATCCAATTTTTTCTTTTTTAAAGAAACTCAAGTAAAGTTCTTTGTGTTTCTTAAAACGTCAGGTATTTTTTACATGGTCCCACAACATAGAAAAATAACTCAAAGATTTCTTAGTTTGAGATTTTTATCTGACTTGGATTGAAATGTGAAATAGTTCTTAGATATTTTTTGAAGGACCTTTTTTTTGACCCTATGGACTCTCTAAATTTTGAAGTTCTAACTTGAAAAGTCATCTTGCTTAACCTTTATCTTTTTGTTTTGTTTAGTTAGGAGGGCTGGTCTCTATTCAAACCTTTTATGTCCTAAGTTGCCTAACTTACCACAAGCTTTCTAATTTCATTCTCTTCCAACCTCTCTCATATGCATTGGTGGATTAGATGAGTATAATGTTTTTTGATGGTCAACAAGGTAATTTGGTGTTTTTAGTTGCAGCATCACAACTGGAAACAATCTTATTTGCTTAGTTAACTCACTCCTGCTCCCCCACATGCTAATGAAAAATCACGTTTAACTTATCCCAACAAATTTCCATCTCCTATTCCATTGGCCTCCAAGCCCATCATGAATCATTTCATAATAAATTCTTGTAGAGAATCTATGAATCCATAATATTCTACCCATAGTTTTCCTTTTTTCTTTGAAGGAATATTCAATGGTAATTGATTTATTTCTTCCATAAATTGATTTTTTAAACTTTCTTTTGATCAAAGCTGAGGAATATAAGCACTAATTGCTTCAGAATATCCTCCATGATAAGTCAACGGCAATTACACTTTTACTAGCCCTGTTCACCATAAAAATATATCTTTCATTTCTCTACAGTTGCATTCCTTCTCCATTCCTATTGGTATACCCAATATAACATATCTTATAACATCTATAATAGAATTTTTCCATATTTCAATTTAATTCTCATAAATATGTGAATTTTTTTCTTGTTAATTGTTGCGCTTTCTATTTCTCGCACATTATTTAAAATCCTCAAATTCCATGCTGCAATTCTTAATTTTACACTTTGTTAGCTTGTCACCACATTTCACCACAACTAGGTTAAGTTGTGACATGGTACTTGAGGTGATGTTCTAGTTCATTTCTCAATATATATTATGGCACATCACTTGCATGTAATGTCCAATCCAACTCTTGGCTATTTCCCAATATTGAATTCCATCTTGTTGCGTTAGTTTTGGCAAGCACTGCCAACACTAACGTGTAACTATTGCTATCTTACAAAGTTTGTCTATATATTATGATTGATCATAAATATCAATCCTAACCTTTCTCATTCACAACTTTGAGGCACAACAATAGTTTTATCCATGAACTAATCCAGTGAACCTTTATTGTATAATCATCTGTACTAGATTACAAATATGCCATACATGAAGATGCCATGTTGGTTAGATTCATTTTGTTTGGATGCACAGTCCATAGTTAGATTTGCATATGTAAATTGAAACTTCAAATATTTCCTAACTCTAGTTTTGTAATGAGGGATTGTGAGAGAAAATTGGCCCAACATATTATGGCTCAGCTTGCACCTGTGCAAAATGGCCTTTCAATTGGTCCATTTTAACTACTTATTAAATACTGTGAGTTTAAGTGCCATCCATTACACTACAAAATTGGTGTTTTGTGTTTACATTTTTTAAAATATGAAGGCAAGTATAAAAAAACATGTCTTTTTGCCAAAAAATTGGTGTTTTGTGTTTACATTTTTGAAAATATGAAGTAAGAAACAACATCCATTTCACCAAGATGAAAATGATGATAACCTTGGATAATGAGAAGGAAAAAAGGAGTTTATTGAAATATATGGGCATGCATATCAACTCTATAATAATTGCCTTACTTGCCATGAAATTAAAACCTCTACCTTGCCATCCGCCGATCTATCAGCTCTTTTACCCATTCCTTTACAAATTTGGTAAGATTTGTCTATGGAATTCATTATTGGCCTACCTTCATCAAAAGGATATGATGTCATTTTAGTAGTAATTGACAGTTTTTCCAAATATGCTTGTTTTGGCCCATTATCCCCTATTTATTCCACTTCTTAAGTAGTTGATCTTTTCGCAAATATCGTAGTTAAATTGTATGGCTTCCCCAAAATAATTTTCTCCGAACATGACAACATTTTCTTGAGCCACTTTTGGCGTCGACTTTTTGCCTCGAGTGGCACCACTCTTCACTATTGCAATGCCTATTCACCCTCATACTGATAGACAAACTGATGTCCTCAATCATTATTTTGAACAATATCTTTGTGCATTTACATCAACTACTTCCCAATTATGATCTGCATTCCTTTATTGGGTTGAACTTTGTTATAATACTTCCTTTCATACATCTATGCAAATGACCCCTTTCCAGGCCCTATATGGTCAATTATGTCCATCAATTCCCACATGTATTTGTGATTCTTCTGACATTTATTAACATTTATTATGTACGCTCCTTATTAACAAACCATGAAAACCCTTTTACAACACCTTCGCCAGAATATGTCTCAAGCTCAAAATCGCATGAAACTAATGGAAGATCGCTATAGAAGGGATTTGCAGTTCTCAATAGGAGATCTATTATTGGTTAAACTACAACCCTTCAGGCAAAACTTCATTGTTTGCATAACACATTCCAAATTAGCCAAAATACTTGTAAATTTTTTTCCATTTTATCCTCTCTTTTAATTAAAATTCCAAGTTCCTTCAAGATATGATAATCGCGAACTGAGAGCAGGCTGATTCTAGGTGATCGAACTTTTGACCTCCTAGGATATTCCTTCCCTATGGCTATGTTCGACTGGCAATGGTGGCTTGCAGATTCGAGCATTAGTGGTAGGCTTGGGGGGCGGTCCCTTTCTGAAGAGATAGGCTTTTGAGAATTTGGATGGATCTAAACAAGCTCCTTGTATCTCTTGATGGTGAATTGCTTGACCTTAGCTAGTCACCTCCCTGATTGGGAGTGTTGTGGAGGGCGTGGTGACCATTCAGATCGCGCTCTTATCATTGGGACCTGTTAGGTTACTGTTTTCCTTTATTTATTAGGAACCTATAAGTACCTTATATGGATATGGAGGAGCATACACTATGACTCATGTACTTGAATGTTGGCCATTCCTATTTGATTTTTGATATTAAAAATTGGTACCTGAATTAATTCATTAAGTATAGCAATATAATTTTGAAACTTATTTATAAGACATTTACTGAATTAAGTCCATACTCGACCTTTTCTGTGTTTTTACCTAAAGAAAGATGGATTCTAGGCAGCCAGAACTTTTTTTTTTGGTTCTATAGCCTCTAATTAGAAATTTTCTGGACTTATTTGTCTTTCCGTTCACACAAATTCCTATAATCCAAACACTACTTTAATGTTTAGATCCTTCAATCAAAGTGCACAAATTATGGGTTATGGGTAGAACTCTTGGGTCATTGATTGCATCGCGAATTATTCTCTCAGGCAAGAATTTGAGCTTTGTGCCTTATGATTTTGATTTTAGCTCGTTTTTTCTTTCGTTAGGTGTCTGTTTTTACTGCAGTTTATATGCAATTTGTAGATTTTATTTTCTGATGAAAATTTATAAGTCTTCTGTTGTTCCAGGTGGTGAGAGACAAGAGAACGGGTAAAACCAGGGGTTTTGGATTTGTCAGTTTCACTAATCCTTCTGATCTTGCTGCAGCACTGAAAGAAATGAATGGTGTGTTTAATAAAATGGATTTTCTAACTTTTTTTTTTTTTTGGATCAATTACTTCAATACAATACAACAACAACAACATCAAATATTTATCCCACTACGTGGGATCTGCTACATGAATCCTTTTTCTATTCAATACAATGAATTGAATTTATTTCTATTCATAATTTTATGCATAACTGTGGCAATAAATTGCAGGCAAGTATGTTGGGAACCGGCCTATTAAGTTGCGAAAGAGCAATTGGAAGGAGAGAACTGATGTTGATGCCCAAGAAAGGCAAAAGGCGAGCTTCCCTAGCCATACTAAATTATGTGCTTGTGAGTCTGTTGCTTTTCATGTGATTTTCTCTACTGATAATTTCTCTTTCCTGCTCATTTCAGAACTACCCTCAGAAGAAGCCAAAACCGTTGAAGAAAAGTGTATTGCATAAGTGATTGTATAGGCATCTCAACGATTTGATTACTTCGTCAGCCAAGTGTATGCTGCTGCTTTCTAATATTAGTTTTTGGGTTGTCTAATTTGTTTTAATATTTTTTCCATGGTGAGTATTTTTTGGTAAAGTTAAAATGTCGGAGTAAAATGCCAATTTTTGAAGAAGGTTATTTTATAAAAACGTAACTATTACTATTGCCATTTATAATATTTCTACAATATTATCGTTATAGCATTTGACGATTAGTTTTACGATCATGTTATTTAATTTATGTTAAAATTTGAGCGTGATGTATTTTCAAAAATGCTACTATTATCTCATGTATTATGCCCAAAATCTAATGCATGGTCTAAGAAAGAAGGCATTTCTTCCGTTCTCCCTTTAGTTTATGCATTTTATACCTAATAGATTGCATTTTGTCGTCTGTAATGTTTCTGTAACAATACTTTGATTATCAACACTAGGTCGTAATTCATGGACGTTCAAACGGTCACATTTCCCCTTATTAAAGTTTGTATTGAAAAAGGCAAAAAAAAAAAAAAAAAAAAACAAATTCAGGGGTTTAACCATTTAATGAGTATCGAATTAATATGCAAACTGACATGAGGTCAAGGCCTTTGAGCAAGCCTCAGGCCTCAATCTTTTTATGATGTTTTAGCTGAAAAAATTACTGGTAAATCCATCGCAGGCTTCTAAGCCGTTTTATCTTGTCCTCTATTGTTGTTTAGTGATAGCTGTCCTTGATATGGAGGAATATAAATTGTTTTTTCAGGAAGATAGCGGGAGATAAACACCTTGGATGTAATTGTTGTGGACAAGGTTAGAGCTTGGCTGGCCTATGGAGTGGTTTTGCGGAATACATCTAGATAAAATCAGACGGCAGTTGAGTTTTGTTTTACGATGGAATGCTGGAACTGGCTGTAGGAATTATAATCTTTTTATTGTGGCATGTGAAGATGTGAAGAAGTTAATCTTGAGCTAATCTGAGATAAATCAAATAAAATCTGAGTTTTTATTGATTTTTAGTCAGAGTCAAATTAGTAGCCGTATATTAATGTATCTCCACATTTTTCTATGCATATGCGACAAGTCATGCCAGTAAGCGGTCATTTTCATGCTATCTTCCATCTTCAGTTGAATTTAATAGCCCAGTGTTAAGTGAATTATATCTAATATATGTTGCTAAATTTATGCTTGGGTTTTATTTGGCTTAAAAATCAATAAAATATCAGTGATAACCACAATACAGTAGCTAGGCTTTGTAATGTATAATCATATATGCATATGTTGGTAGGTTCCCAACAAAGGACTCGATTAGGAGGGGCATCAATTGTTCAAAGGGTTCATGACAACGCAAGATAGTAGCTAGCACCATTCCATGACCAAACAATCACTTTCTCATACGTAGATTGTAGCAGGCAGACTCGTTCTGAGAGAGAGATCAAGAATGCAGTCATTCTCAGCGAGTTCTACAAAAGGACTTGCTTAGATTAGTACACACTCTATGGATCACTCTACTCAATCTAAACTGCTCGCCTATAGCAGTTGTTGTTGACCTTTTTTTGGCATTGATCACTAGCTTTGTCTTCCTGCATGTCTTATAGGTTAGTCCATACATTTTTGCACGATAGTGCGACAGTAGGTCGAGTTGCTCACTATCATGCTGTTTCATTTTTGACCTCAGAATTTAATTCTATTGGTCGCATTTTGTTCATAACTATGTTTGGAGACGTGATGATATTGATGGTAATTTGTCAAAGGTTTTCCGTAAATCCATGTGCTCGAAGTTTTCATGCGTAGGATTTTCTCACGTAAATTTTTTTTTTCGGAGCCTCGTCTTGTGAAATGGATTGCACAGTTGCATCCGGATGGTCGAGACAAATCTATTAAGCTCACTCACACTCTAAGCAACCAAGGATTGGTGCACGTTGAAGTAAAAAAAAATAAGATAAGGAATTTTACGAACTTGAAAAAAAAATTAAAATCACATTAAAAAATAGAAATAAAAATTACCTACAAAATAAAAAAAAAATACAATCATGATAAAAAAAATTTCATAAAATGAAAATATAAAACACAACTTTCAAAAATATAAAATTTCTATTTATAAGGATAAAATTAAAAAGTAAAAATACTATGATAAAAAAGGTTAAAAATAATAACAAAAACACATATAATAATAAAATAATAATAATACAAAATAAAAATTTAATGAATTTTAATTAAAAATAAAGAAAAAAAAAGAGAAACAAAATTTAAAAAGAAATTAAATAAAAGTAAAAAAATAAATATATCAATTAAATGAATTCTCTCCCATTTTAAAAACCATCTAAGACACTTCCCATTCAAAAAATAAAATTTCTTAACAAAGTTATGTCCAATTAGACCACCTCATCATAAAAGGACAAAAGTTGTATAACTTTTTTATTCTCTTCTAAGCAAGAATTTGCCAAAATGACATTTAATTGTTGCTCTCACTTATATTTTACAGGCAAAAGCTGAGGAGAATCGTAATCACCTCTTCTTTGAGTGTGACTTCTCCTTTTTTTTTTTTTTTTTTTTTGGTGCCAGGATTGCATCACTTTATGCTTAGACCAACTCTCATTCAAGTATTTGATTTTATTGTCTTCTAATATGGAGAAGGATTCAATAAATTTAATTTGTCTTACAACTTGTTGTACTTTATATTTCTTATGGAGAGAAATGACCAACAGAAGATTTGCTGGAAATTATAATTGTGCAATAATTGTTGGTCGGCTTTTTAAGAATGCTATTTTAGCTAAAATAGTTATATGGAGATCCTATAATGATATTAAACACTTGGTTATATGATAATTTGCTTTGGAGTAATTAGGTCGCCGATGATTCTCGGCTGTCGTCTTTGCTATTTTTTGGATCTTTTCTCTTGACTGATCTGTGAAATTTTGTCTTCCTTTTTGATGGCTTATATTGTAATCTGTGAAGTTGTTTGTAAGTTGTAGGGTGGGATTAGAGACTTTTATGATATTAAACACTTAGTTTTATGAGGATTTGCTTTGGAGGTGTTGGGCTGGCTGTGATTATATGCTGGTGTCATTACATTTTTCTGGATCTGTTCTCTTGATTGGATCTGTGAGTTTTTTCTTCTTCTTCATGGTTGGTTTATATTGCAGCTTGTGCAGTTGTTCATCAGTTGGAGGCTTGGATTAGGGATTATGATGCATTGGTTTAATTCGATTGTGTCCTTTGAATGGTTGGCCCAAAAATCAAATTTTCACTTTGGAAGATGGTTTCAAGCAACAAAGGGACCTGTCTTGTTGCCTCGATATCAGTTCTAGGTGTCCGTTTCTAGCTTTATAAAGGATATGGCCCTCTTCTGAAATATTTTCTGATGTTTTGGATGGATTTATTACCATTCCGAGTCCCTTTGTTTGCGGTTTAGTATTTCTCTCATTAGTTATTAGGTGTCTTTATTTTAAACGTGTTGCTTATTTCTGTTACATAAACTATAAGTTTTTCTTATTTTTCTTACTTTTTCTGCTGTATTTTTACCCATGTATTATTTTCATTATTTAATGTAAATGGGCATGATTGCCTGTAACGATTACAAAAAAAAAAAAACATTTAATAGTGGCTGGACCCCTTTTTTGGGACCGGGTTTCCAATTTCACAGTTCTTTCACAGCTTTCATCTTTTCAATCTGCTTCCTTCACCATCTTTAGTGATAGCTTCATCGCCAATGGACTCAGCTTCATGTTCTACCTCTTTGAAGTTGAGGTGGAGGCAAAAGGATGGGATCATGGAGTTTTGCTTGTAGGTTCAAGCAAAAACTTATGCTGTAAAACCCGAAAAATTTAGATAGGATGCGTTGCACGCATTTCGATTCGCCACGACGAATGTTTAAAATTGCGTAATCAGTTATTGAGGCGTTTTTCGTTCGTGAGGCGAGGCGTAAGCCTCAAGGCGTTTTGAGGCGTAAGCCTCAAAATCAAAAGATTGCGTAAACATAAAATGATAAATTTTTTATATACTAATGAGTAAAATATATAAAACATAAAAAGGCACAAGATATGAAGTAAAATCAAAATATCCCAATAATAAGACAATATGAAATATAATTCAATTCATAAAGAAGCAGACTAATACTAACAACTATTAGTGCAATATATCAAACCCCTAAATATAATGCTTTACTTATTCTACATTAAGAAAACTTATACAAAGCATGCACTCATGAAGAAGTAGATTAATACTAGCAACTATTACTAAAGATGATGAATACGACAATATAGAGGGCAGTCGGGGGTCCAAGGGGGTGCTGCCCCCTGCCGGGGTTCGACCTAACCGGTTAGGTCGCGGGGTCAAGGGGCAGCGCCCTTGCGGGGGTTTCCGAGCATGAACCTAGCGGTACGAAGCATGTACTGAGCATGTACCTAACAATACCGAGCATGCACCGAGCGGTACCGAGCATGTACCTAGTTGTATTGAGCAAGTATCGAGCGGTACCGAGTATGTCCCTAGTAGTACCGAGCATGTATCTAGTGGTACCAAGCATTGTTGTACCGAGTGGTTAGTTGTTTTTTTTTTTTTTAATTTTAGTACCGAGTGGTTAGTTGTTTTTTTTTTTTAATTTTAAGAGGTGGACGCCTCTAAAACATGAGGCGAGGCGCGCCTTGGGGTGCGCCTTAGTGAACTTGAGGCATACGCCTCAATGCCAGCTCTCATTGCGTAGGCTTTGAGGCTTAAAAGTTTAAAATTGAGCTGAGGCGGGCCTCTTATTGCGTAATTTTAACCGCGACGAAGTTAGGTGAAATTTCGAAGTAGTTGGATTTCGATGCAAATAATTTTATTAAAATTCTATGCAAAATTTGATCGAAAAGATATAAAGAACCTATACCTAAATTCGCATGATTTTAAAACTAAAATTAGTCGAAATTAGTTTAAGTACAATTTACCCTTTTTGCCCATTTTACCCTCATGAACTCTTAAGAAAATTAATAGGAGAAGGGGCACATGCGTAAATAGACATTTAAAATTTCTCCCTTAAGCTCCCATCCGCCTAGGGACCGAACCATTCGGTCCCTTGGCTCATTCCTTCGCCGCGCACGTGAGAGAGAGGAGGAAGGGGCGGCGAGATCTCCATGAAGCCGGCCGCCGGCGGCTTTTCTGGCGGTGATTTTAGGGGGAAATCAAAGGGAAAGCTCAATGAAGAGAAAAGGTAAGATCTAAATTTAGAGATCTTTCTTTTTTCTCCAAGATTTTGATAGGAAACACTTGGATTCCCAAGTGTTTCTCACCAAAACTGAAGTAGATCCGATGAAAACTGCTGTCCACAGCAGTTAAACAGCAGTAATCTGCTGTTTACAGCAGAAAAAAACAGCAGGAAACAGGAAAAACGTAGAGAAAAACACAAGTAGAAGCTTGTATTTCACTAGAAAATCAAGGAAAACAGCAAAGATACAATTGATCCTCAATTCGAGAGGAGGATCGATCTCTCCCAAATCTCTAGACGCCGCTAGAGCCCAAAGAAAACCTAACTCTACGAGATCTCAAATTTCAGCCAAATTCCAGATACCCAAACCCTAGCAAAATCAACTATTTAATGCATACAAATCAAAAGGAATTCCCTAAACAGTCCCTACGTTCAAATTTCCCTCTCAAAACGCTAAAAAACGCTTCCTAAAATGCTCTAATGGGCTGGTCGGGCCGATCGATCTCCGCAGGAGGCGGAGATCTGTCGCTCTTTGCGACTTGCCGGTCTTGTGCGGACCGGCTGGACCGGTCTAACAATATTCCCCTCCCAAAAATCCACCTTGTCCTCAAGGTGGAGATATGCTCGTGTTCCGGTGGAGGTGGCTATCCTTGAGGTGACTGAAAATCCTTACTGTATTGCTGAACCAAGGGCTGCACGGAAGGAGGAACATCCCCTCCCTCTTCCAATCTGATCGCATCCAGCCTGTGTTGTCCCACCAGATAATCTTCCCCCACCTCTTGTACGTCCCTAACCATGGTCTTAAGTGATGTGATGGCTTTGGATAGCCCTGCATCTCCCCTTATGACCACCCTTCTCCCATCCACCATTAATTCCATCGTGAGTGCTCTCCAATTGTCCTTGGTTTCCCCCAAGGTCTGCAACCATTTCATCCCCAGGATGACATCCGTACTCCCCAATTCCAAGGGAAGGAAGTCTTCCTTTACATGGATCCCTTGAATCTTCAGTACTACTCCTCGACAGACTCCTCTACCCATCTCCACCTTCCCCATGCCCATCATCACTCCATAGCCTCCGGTATCCACTAACTCTATCCCCAATGACTCCACTATCTGGTTGGAAATAAAATTATGGGTTGCCCCATTGTCAATCAACACAACCACCTCGCGGTCAGCTATCTCTCCTCTCACTTTCATAGTGTGACTCGGGGTGAATCCCACTACAGAGTTGAGGGAGACTTCTGCCACATCCAGGTGCAGCTTCTCCTCCTCCTCATCAGATCTGGTGCTTCCTCCCTCCTCGTCTTCCTCATCTTCACAGACAAGGAGAACCTGAAGAGTTCGGTCCTTGCACCTGTGCTCCGGCATGTACTTCTCATCGCATCTGAAGCACAACCCCTTTGCCCTTTCTCCTGCATCTCCTTCTCTGTCAGCCTCTTGAAATTTTCTCCACTCCCTCCTCTTACTGGCTTATCCCGGGTGGTCTCATTAATGTTGCTTGATGCAGGCCCCTTGGGTGCTAGAAGAGTGGTCGTCGTCCTGTAAGAGCCTCCTGAATGGTTTCCCCGATTCCCTCTTTCAGACTTCTTCTGGTCCTCCACCAACTGGGCCAACTCCATGGCCTTTCCGAGACTCCTTGGCTCCAACACTCTGACTGTTGTTCTTATCTCTGGTTTCAGCCCCTTCATGAAATTCCCTTCCAGGGCTGACTCCGAGATATGATCCAGCCTACTAGCCAGATATTCAAACCTGTCTCGGTAATCTGCCACTGTGCCTTCCTGGGTAAGGGCAAAGAATTGCTCATAGAAGTCTCCTTTCCCATCGGCTCGGAAACGCTCTAGTAAGCATTCTTTGAACTCTCGCCAACTCCGGATGGGCTCCCGTCTGTCACGCCATTGATACCAGGCTAACGCCTTCCCTTCGAGACACAATCCTGCCGCTGTCAGTTTCTCCTCCTCCGTCAACCCGTTGACTGCAAAATACCATTCCACCTTGTAGATATAGCCATGACCATTCTCGCCCTCAAAGATGGGCATTTTCAGTTTCCTTACCTTGGGATCTCCTCCGTACCCTCGGTATCCTCCAAATCCTCCCATTCCTCGAGGCGGAGGTGCTCCCCAAGTATCCCGATCGTCCCTATGACGATTATACCCAAACCCTTCCTCATATTCCCCTCTCCTACCTTCAAATTCCGCACCTCGACGCTGAAATTCAGCACCTCGACGCTGGAATTCCTCTCTTCTACCGCCAAAATCAGCACCTCTTCGATCGTACCCCAGACTCATCTCCTCTCTAGAAAGCGGTTCTAGAGGAGGCACATCGTCTTCCCCCTCAAGGACCTCCACCTCCAGATTCCTCCTCCCTCGGACCGGGTTTGGATTTCCTCCTACGCCATGGACGTCGGTGGTCTCTCTTACTTCCGATGCCGCCGGATGGGTCTTCATTTCTAGTAGTTTCTTCATCATTTCTTCCATCGCCGCGAACCTCGCTTCCAACCTGTCATTGTTGGTGGAGATTTCCAGGAACTTTCCCTCCAGTTCTGTCTTTAGTTGTCCGAACTCGCCTTCCAATACTTCTACCTTCTTTCTTGCCATCTTTCTTCCCAACAGATCTCAACAATTTCACTCCGGAAGCCGAAAGCTCGCTGAAAAATTAGAATTTCAGCCGCCTAAGGTCCCAAAAACGGCGCTCTGATACCAATTTGATAGGAAACACTTGGATTCCCAAGTGTTTCTCACCAAAACTGAAGTAGATCCAATAAAAACTGCTGTCCATAGCAGTTAAACAGCAGTAATATGCTGTTTACAGCAGAAAAAAAACAGCAGGAAACAGGAAAAACGTAGAGAAAAACATAAGTAGAAGCTTGTATTTCACTAGAAAATCAAGGAAAACAGCAAAGATACAATTGATCCTCAATTCGAGAGGAGGATCGATCTCTCCCAAATCTCTAGACGCCGCTAGAGCCCAAAGAAAACCTAACTCTACGAGATCTCAAATTTCAGCCAAATTCCGGATACCCAAACCCTAGCAAAATCAACTATTTAATGCATACAAATCAAAAGGAATTCCCTAAACAGTCCCTACGTTCAAATTTCCCTCTCAAAACGCTAAAAAATGCTTCCTAAAATGCTCTAATGGGCTGGTCGGGCCGATCGATCTCCGCAGGAGGCGGAGATCTGTCGTTCTTTGCGACTTGCCGGTCCTGTGCGGACCGGCTGGACCTGTCCAGTGGACCGGTCTAATAGATTTTTCATGATCAGAAATTTAGGGTTTTTGAAAATCATGAAATTTGTTAAAGGGAAGTGTGTAGTAAGAAGAAGATTGATTTCTTTTGCAAAGAAACCCTAGATTTCCTTATGTTTAAAAATTCATGGTTTTCTTAAATGATGGGGCTTTCATAGAAGAATGATAGGGAATGTATCTGAGCATAATTCTAAATCATAAAAATTAACTTTTGCTCAAGGAAAACTTAAGGTTCCAAATTAATGTTTCATGAAAATTTAAATTTGTTTTAGGATTGTTGTTAGGAAGGGTTTAGAAGCATGTTTAAGTAAGAATTTGATTTTTTCCTTAAAGTTTTTGGAGTTTCAAAATTAGGGCTTTTCCAAAAATTTAAATTTTGAGCTAGGTTGTTAATAAAAATTGTTTCTAAGAGTCATGGGAAGGCTCTAATTAATAGAAATCGAAATTTTGGTAAAAAAAATTTATTACCTAATTTTTACATTATTTTAATCCAAAAATAATTAGGTTTAATAATGATATAGGTTAGGGTTAATGATTTGAATAGTAATTGGAAGGAAATATGAACATTTTGGATTCTTAATATATGGATTTTAAATAAATCCGAAAATTGATGTTAAAAAGATCATTTATTTTCCTAGGTAAAATAAATAGAAAGGGGGATTTAGACAATTGAGCTATTAATGAAAATTTTAGATAAGACAATTGGCATGTATAATTAATTTTAGTAATTGTGTTCTTTAGGTTAACACTGCCGTTGCCAGGTCCCAAGTCCTGGATGAGAAAAGTGGAGGGTTGCGTTAGGTAGTCGACAGCCAGCGTAAAACTTGTCGAACAATAATGACATGAATCATTTAAGAAATTGTGTTTGAGAAGGCTAAGGAAATTGATAGTTTAGGATTTAAACTTTGGTATTCGGGTAAGAGTCGTACTAGAAATGGTGTAGGTGTTATTATAGATAAGAGTTTAAAGGATAATGTTATAAAAATTAATAGGATTTGAGATAGAATTATAGTTTTAAAGATTGTTGTTGATGATAAGATTGTTAATATTATAAGTGCTTATGCTCCTCAAATAGGTTTGGATATGAGTTCTAAATTAAATTTTTGGAATGACTTAGAAGAATTAATACAAAATATACCTCTTGAAGAAAGAGTTTTATTGGAGGAGATTTAAATGGACATGTTGGTAGAGAGGTACATTATTTTAAAAGTATTCATGGAGGCCATGGATTTGGAACGACGAATGAAGGTGGCAAGACCATATTGGATTTTTGTTTAGCTTATGATTTTTAAATGCTAATACCTTATTTAAGAAAAGGAATGAGCATCTCATCACTTATAAAAATGGATATAGTACCTTGATTGACTATTTTCTTATTAGAAAATTAAATCGTTTAGATTGCAAAGATTGTAAAGTTATTCCGAGTGAAAATTTATGTACCCAACATCGATTATTAGTTTTGGACTTTAAGATAAAAGGGCATAAAATAAAAAATAAAGTAAAACAATTTTCTAGGATTAGATGGGGGCATTTAAAGAATATTAACAAAAATATTTTTGGAGATAAGATTTTAGATCGTAAGTTTTTGTCTGTGTATGAGAATGCTAATATTATGTGGGTAAAAGTGGCTAGTGATATTAAGAATATTGCAAAAGATGTCTTGGGTATCAAAGGGAAATGCTCCTAATTGTAAAAATAGTTGGTGGTGGAATCCTAATGTGCAAGAAAGATAAAAAATAAGTTATTATTAAAAATTGGTTTAATTTTAAAAATTATGATAATGGGAAATATATAAGTGACTCGTAAGTATGCTAAGAAAGCAATATGCGATGCAAAGACATTAGCTTTTAGTGATTTATTAATAGATTATACTAAAGAGGGAAAGATATATGTATAAGTTGGCCAAACAAACAGATAGGAGTAGTAAGGATTTAGTTCAAGTGAAGTGTATTAAAGATGAAGATCAAAAAATATTTTTCTTAGAAGATGATATTCAACAAAGATGGATGAGATATTTTGCTAAACTTTTAATGAAGTTTGTGAAAATAAGAATGACTATAGTGACCTTAGCACCCTAAATGAAAATAAAGATTTCTATTTTATCGGCGTATTAGTAAAACTGAAGTTAGAGAGGCTTTAAAGAAAATGAAGGGTGGAAAAGCTGTTGGATCTGATGATATTCCAATAGAGGTGTGGAAATGCTTAGGAGATGAAGGAATTTCATGGCTTACTAAAACTTTTTAATACTTTTTGAAGACTAAAAAGATGCCAGATGGTGGAGAATGAGTACGTTACTTCCTATTTTTAAGAATAAAGGTGATGCACAAGATTGTGCGAATTATAGAGGTATTAGTTAATGTGTCATACTTTAAAACTATGAGACGGAGTTATGGGCATAGGTTGAGGTGTGATACTAATGTTTCTCAAAATCAATTTGGATTCATGCTGGGTAGGTCGACTATGGAAGTCATACATTTATTAAGAGTTTTGATGGAGAAATAATAGAGAAAATAAGGAAGGATCTACATATGATATTTATTGATTTAGAAAAAGCATATGATAAAGTTCCAAGAGAAGTGCTATGGAGAGTTCTTGAAAAGAAAGGAGTCAATAATGCTTATATCAAATCATTAAAGATATGTATGCAGAAGCTATTACTTGTGTTCAAACACAAGGTTGATTGACCAAGTATTTCCCTATTTCGGTTGGGTTACATCAGGATCAGCCTTAAGCCCATATCTTTTTGCTTTAGTCATGGATGTTCTCACTAGACATTTGCAAGAGGATGTACCTTGGTGTATGCTTTTTGCTGATGATATTCTTCTTGTTGATAAGACTAGAGAGGGAGTTGAAGTAAACTTGAATTATGGAGGTCAACCTTAGAGTCTAAAGGCTTTCACTTGAGTAGATCTAAAACGGAATATATGGAGTGTAATTTTAGTAGTAATAGACCTAGTGAGGGGATTGTGACTTTGGGCGATCAAGTCATTAATAAGAGTACACGTTTTAGATATCTTGGATCAATTGTTCAGAGTGATGGTGAAATAGATGGGGATATTATCAGCAGAATTCAAGTTGGATGGTTGAAGTGGAGGAATGCATCGGGCTTGTTATGTGATAGAAATATACCCCTCAAACTTAAGGGAAAATTCTATAAGATGGTAGTGAGGCCTGCAATGCTTTATGGTGCCGAATGTTGGCCATTAAAAGAGAAGCATAATACTAAGTTAAGTGTGGCAGAGATGAGAATGCTCAGGTGGATGAGTGGCTTTACCCTTAGAGATAGGATACGAAATGAGCATATACGTGAAAAGGTTGGAGTAGCTCCGGTAAAAGATAAGATTAGAGAGAGTCGTCTTAGATGGTTTGGTCACATAAAACGACGGCCTTTCGATGACCCGGTTAGGAGAGTAGAGGTATTAGATTTGACTTATGTTAAGAAAGGTAGGGGTAGACCTAAAAAGACTTGGTTAGAAAATATTAGGAATGACCTTTCTTTATTAGGTTTAAACGAGAATTTGACTTTTAATAGAACACAATGGAGAAAAAAGATTCATGTAGCCGACCCCACGTAGTGGGATTAAGGCTTAATGTTGTTGTTGTTGTTGTTGTTGTTGTTATTGTGTTCTTTAGGTTAAACCTAAGATGAGGTCGATTCAGGGAGTTATGCGAAGAAGTTTAGCGAAGAGAGCTTAAGGTAATTGAGATTACACTCTAAAGTTTATGTTACATTGCATTATGTCACTTTATTATGTTCATGTTACATTGTATTATGTCACTCATATTATATTGCACTATGTCACCTTGTACTTAGCATGTTAGATAGTAAGTTGTTATACAAAAGTTCACTTTCATGCTCATATGTATATTTGATATTGTTACATCATCTTATGTTATGAGATAAAAATGCAAGTTTGTGCATGTTGAGGCGGAGTATCAAATACAGTGCACTTGCACAATACGACTCTTCGGGACAAAATGATGATGAATGACCAAATATGAGATTGTACCTGATCAGTACAATATGGGTACTCCGGTACGGATGTATAATATATGCCTAAGTTAGAGGTATATGAACATGTGATAATATAGACATCATGTAATAAATAAATATGATAAGCATATGATGTATAGGAAGGAGCATATGGCGTTGATATACTTATAGCTTATGACATCGACAAATATAAGCATATAATGTATATAAAGGAACATATGACATTGACATACATATAGCATATGACATTAACTCATAGAAGCATATGACATATATGAAAGAGTTAATTACTAGACTACTTTTACATGCAAATGCGTTATCCACTTTGAATATTGATTTCCTTATATTGCACATGAATTTTAGATGTAATTGTTATTTGCTAAGCGTTAGCTCATTACATAGTTTTGGGATATTTTCAGGAGACCCTGCTGCTAGGTGAATGACTGAACGACTCTGGTTTACGTACAGCTGTAGAGGACTGGATGATAGGTTTCCTTTTGTGTATTTTTATAGCTGTGGTATGATTTTTTGGTGGATGTTGACATGAAAGAAAAATTTAGTCTTCCTTTGTACATTTTTGACTTTATATGAAATGTTTTGTTAAGATTGGAAGTTGTTTTTAGAGGTGCTAATTATATCTCTTGAGTTGTTTTAGATTTATATATTTTATGTTTCTCTGATATTGAAATGCTATGTTCTATCAAATAGTCCGACATCCGTTTCTGTCTCGTCTATACGAGCTGATCGGAGTGGGTCGTGACAAGCAGTTTTTCTCATGAAATCACATGCTGGAGGGAAGAAGAGGTTGGGAAGGTCTCCTGCCTCTTGGAGATACATCTCTTGCTGCTAAACGGGCTGAAGAACTTCACTTTGGAAGTTATGTCTCCTGCTAGAAGACAAGTGGAACATAGTCTACTGGGAGCTAAAAGGATGCCCGACTGCAAGAGTTCTGGATTGGAGATAACAATGAAGCCAAGCTGTTATTGCCGGAGCAGCCAGTGCAAGAATTCCTAGGAATTACTATAGGTGATTCTTGCCCTTGCTGACATAGGCCGGTCTATTTACAGCATTTCTTCTTATGACCATTTCAGTTTGATAGTCTCAAGAAGTTCTATCTTTATCTCTATCTCTCTGCTTTGAATGTATCTTGAGGTTCTAGTAAAAAGTTCTTGATAGATTTATGCTTTGTTTGGGACGGCTTTCTTATTACTTTTTAAAGTAGTTTTTTAGTACAAAGTTTTTAATTTTTATATTAAAAAGTTGTTTTAAGAAGTAGTAAGAAAACTGTCCCAAATGAAGCATTAGAGTAGAAGCATGAAGAGCTATTGTTTTCTTTATAAGAAGCTGAGCACGAGATGGATTTGACTGCTGGTCTCGGTTATGGAGATTGATGCTGCCATCAACCAGCTAGACGGAGAAACTGGCGATCAGAACTCATCCTAACTAAAGATGTTAGGCATAATTGGATTAAGAAGCTGGAGTTGGAAATGGATATGAAATTCCTCTGTGTGATTTTCTTTATATCACGTTTACGAACCTCAATCAAATTCTCTGTTTCAGACCAATAATCTTCGCTACATAGATGAACGATCATGTGGGATCGCATAAAGTTAACAGTTAGAGCTGTAAACCATTTTTTTTAATGATCTAGAAGATGGAAGGAAATGCCTCCAAGAATATTCAGAGGCTTTGGTTCCACATTTGTATAAGGGAGCACTGTCACCAAAGTTTCAAATTCTTATCCAATGTATTCGGACAATGAAATACAGGGCCAATGGAAGGCAACAACTTAGACTCAGCATTTCTTCACACTTCTAGAAGCACTATAAGAATGCTTATATGGATGTTCTGACTTCCTTTAAAATGATATTCGAGAGAAGCCTAATCTAGATGACTTTAGAAAAGATAATTCTGCTTCAGATACTTTACAAGTAGAGAGCATCTCTTCCATTGATGAAGAAATGATAGCCATCTCTCTAATCAAATATTAGTTCAACTGTAAGGAGAACACAACGATGCAACCGTCTTCAAACTGGCCAACGATCAATGAGCTAGCACTAAGGAAAATTTTCACATTGTTGGTTGCTGCTTAAATTAATCACGTCATAATCCTTATAAACAGAATCCATGCAATCATGATCCCTATAAACAATTTGGTCTGCATTTATTGCATCACTCTTTTTCCTATTGCTTCTAATGTGTGACATCTCATTATTTTCTATTACTTCAAATTTATACATATTTTAGACATTTTAAATTCTGATCTCAAGTGATTTGCTAAATCATATGAGATTAATTTGCAAATGCAAATCTTCAAAATTTTTCATGTGATATGGGATATTAATGGAATTGACTTATATATGAACTTCCAAATTTAGTTTTCTCACTGGTCTTATAAATTTAAAATGTACACAATATTAATTTGTTTATCAATCATTCATGTGCATGATAATCTTCATGTATCAATTATTGTATTTATATCAATGTGGTTTTGACACCTAATCACATTAAATTCTAGTACATATTGCTTTATTCTTTTGAGGGATATTTGTTATACATCATATTGGTGCAGTCCATGATCAAAGCAACTTGGGCAACAAGCTCTTTGAAGTTCAGTTGGCGCCATTTCTTTCAAATGGAGACAATACGTCATGTTTCCACCAGACAATAGCTTTGGTAAAGTGAGTTTTCTTAAAACTTAGGCCTAGCTCTCTTTGTCCATTTATGTACATTTACAAAATCCAAAACTTAAGGACCCTATTTAAACTTTTTTTAAAAAAAAAAAAAAATAATCCGATAACCCGTTGTTGCATGCTAGCGTTTTCTTTAGTATTAGAGTGCTAGATTGGATTGTTTGGACCTAATTTACATTCTTATAAATACTAGCAAGACAAAAAATGTGTAGAAATTTATTTACCCCAATAATTAAAAAAAGTGAAAATTCGTGCATACCACTCATAGTTCACTTTCATATCAAATATGAGTAGTACAAATGAAATATATGGGTGATAGGAATGAAATATGAGTGACATATTTAATATTAAAATAATATAGGATGATATGTATGTAATATTAAAATTTTAGATGTTAGATATATAAATAAGATGGTATAAAGTGGTATGTATGTAAATCCTTTTTTTTTTCTCTGTTTCTAGGTTTGGCCAAATGATGGGGGAAAAAAGCTTTAAGGGATTTGTGAGTGGATTTAGATTTTAGAACAATATAAAAATAAAATTATATAATTTAATGAGTTTCAATATAAATTCATATTAATTATTTTGGGGCTTAAAAAATTATAGAAAAATATTCATAAAATAAAATATTTTTTAAAAAATTCTAGTGAAATCAATTTGCAAAACGAACAACTAATGGTTTTGAAATTCCCACATACTTAAGCATAATACAGTAGTTTAAAATAGAGATACATTTTGCATTGAGACAAGCACATAATCCAAATTGCGCTTTCATTTCCATAATAGAGCTCTGGAATGCCATGATATGCATAATGATGTAAATGTAATATACAATGGGAAAAATAAAGCGGGTTTATACTAAATACCAGATCTAATACAAATGTAATATACAATGGAGAAAATAAAGCAGGCATTTACTAAAAACCATATCTCACACAAAAGACCCCAATTTCATGTGTATTTGAGTTTCCCATAAATTTATCAATTTTGTAAAGAATATGCAAAGCACTAATTTAACATATTTGCCAATTATTTCGAGGTTCAGAAGTAACACAATTATGCAAAAAATTTAAAAATTCATATGGAGCAAACTAGCCATTGAAATTTTTTATTTCAATAATCAAATTGTCTAGAAGAAAGAGTTTAATGATATACTACAAGTTATGCGGTGAAATTTTTTTAAACTCAAGAAATTTTTTTTTTGATCGTATCTTGTTATAAATATTCTAAAATTGAAATATGAAACATAGTATGACTAGCCTATCTTGAGCCTAATATTTTCCTTAATTGACACAAAAAAAAATTCCTATATTTTAACCTTTGAAAATTCCTCCTCTTTCTTCTCTTTCCCCTTGTCCTTCCTTTTTTTCTCCTCTAGCAAGATAACTAGGGAAATGAAATAGTTTAAGATATCTTTAATATTTTAAAGCTACTAACTTGACATAGTGCCTTGGTGCCAAACTTTCCAATACCACTACGTTCCAGAGAATCTTCCAGATTCTTGCAAAATATCTTCACATTTGACTTAGAACCACGGTGGTGCTTCCTGGTGCCACAACACACCACACAATCATATTTTTTTCTCTATTTTTTTAGAGCTTAATGCCATAGTGCTTTTAATTTTAGTGCTGTAGTGCCCACAGAGAAAATTTTCTAACTTTAGTTTTTACTTCCCAAACCCAAATCTTTTGCTACCTAAAGCTTCATTAAGCATTCTAAGACTCATAATTGCAATCAGATTAAAAGTAACGATTACACAAAAAATTATCTAAATATCTAATAATACATTTACACAAAAGACCTCCCAATTATTGACTCTCAACTTTCACCAACTCATACGGCTCACACTTGGCAACAAAATCTATCACATCCTTCTTTAATCCATGTCATAGTTGAGAAACACTATGGCAACACAAAAGTGGGGGTGAATTGGGTTGTGCACTAATTAGAGTGGTAATATAAAAAAATATATTCAATTTTGTTTGTAGAAAAATAAGTGATGTGGGTGTAACATAATAAGTAAAGCAAATCATAATAAAGAGAACATAAAGAATTTTTACGTGGTTCAGCCCAAGTCTAAACCTGACCTACTCCACGCCTAATTCAACCCTAGACTAGGATTCAACTAACAAAAAAAAATTTTACAACAACTGTATCTTCCTAACATTATGAAGAAACTATCTCACATGATTGTGAGAACCTCCCATCAGTAATACATGTCATAAAAGAAGGAAGGAAAAATGTGTAAAATTTAGCTCTTACAAATAAATAGCTTTTAAGAAATTTCTCCCAAGCCCCACCAAAAAAAAAGTTTTAATCACAAAAAAATAAATGAGTTTTCTCACTGATTTTATATTATATGAAAATGCAAATATGTTGAAATGTGTTTCTAAATATATTTGCAAAGAAAAATACAAGCAAAGAACTTTTAAAGACTGGATAATGTGGACAATGAAGCAATATATGTACTTGAAAAATATGCTATCTAGATTATTTTAAATTTTTGGAATAATATGTTTAAAGACACCTTAGATGATAGATAGAGCAATATAGAAGATAAACCAAAGGTGATTTAAACACAAGGCAAAATCAAGTTCCAAGACAAGTCACTAAATCACAAAATGGTAAATTAAAATTTCTTGAACATATGTCTATCATAAAAGTATTTTAGATTTGATGTTAAGATAATATAATAAGGATTTTAAATCATTAATTTATCAAAAATTTAATTTTATAAAATAAATAGTCAAAAGGGGTTTCGCAAAACTTTTCAAATTAAGATGCATGTGATTAGCACACCAAATATATTAGACTTTCACTTAAAGAAGTAACTAATATTAATATTTTTAAAATAAAATGGATATCAAAGTGTATAATTGAAATAATTAACAATATGAATAAGATATAAAAAGTAAGTCTTACAAAAATTATTAATAAAATAGCCACAAGTGAAAGAAGACAAGTCTCCAAATATTTTCACTAGAAATTCTCAATTAGTTAACTCAATAACATAAAATAATCGAATAGAATTTGATCTTTATAAATTCTTGAAAAAATGAATGAAATAAAAAACAAGATGACGATTCTATAGCAATAAAACCAATCAAAAAGATTCTCAAATAAAAAAAAAATTGTTTGAAATTATATCCAAAATACAACAACAACAACAACAACATCAAGCCTTTATCCCACTACGTGGGGTCGGCTCATGTCATTTTTAGGTTATATATCCAAAATATATAACCTAAAAATCCATAACTTGTTGATAAAAAAGATTTGTGTTTTTTGAAAATAATTTTGGCTTAAATAAAATATAGAAAATAATAATTTTGATTACTGATATAATGGAGTTTCTAATGCAATAAAACTACAAAATATTTATAAACAAGGATACAAGATAATTCAAACTGTAATTAAATTCTTTTTTTTTTTTTTTTGAAAATTGCAATTGCATTAAGGAAAAAGAAGAAACTAGTTACAGACTAAAGCAAAGGTTCACATTCCTTCTTCAAAATAGAAGTAGTAAGAGGAGGAATGCAATCAAAAGAAGAACTATCAAAGAAAAAATTGTTCTCTAAAGCCAAAGTAGCACTCATGTCAGCTACTCTATTACAATTTCTATGAACATGAATGAAAAGTACCTTATTGAACTCGGCCAAGAATAGAAGATTCTCCTCTACACGGTTGAAGCTTTGCCACTTGGCCTTATTCAAAGAATTTTGAATAAACCTGATAACATTGAGGTTGTCACCTTCAAGAATTATTTCTTTATATTCCAGCATCCACGGTTGAATGAACTTCCTAATTGTCATCACAGCATCAAGCTCAAGAGTAGCTATATCCCAATGTAATCTTTTTTCACCAAACACAATCAACAGTCTCCCTTTATCATCTCTAAAACAACCTCCAATACCAGCATTATACGACGTGAGAAGAGCCGCATCAACATTAATCTTCATCCATCCCGGCGGTGGAGGGTGCCAAATATTTTGAAACTCCCTAGGGAGATTAGCACCCCAGCTAGCAATGAGAGGATTAGAGATTGGAAAAGCTGTAGAAATAATTTTGGCTGCAGAAACTGAAACAGATTTTGCATTTTTTCCATGAGCCACTTCATTTCTATTTTTCCAGTTAACATAAACTGAATTACAATATAATCTTACTACATTAGGTGCAGTAATAGAAAGCCTCTTTAACTCACATAAGCAACCTTCCAGAGAGTAAAAAACCGGGACATAAATCCCCATTTCTGGATTTCCATCAGCATACTCTGCAAATATTTACAGGTCACCGTAATATGTAGCATATTTTCTACTTCATTACAACCTCTTGCACACAAATCAGCATTGGTAAGTTTCCTATATTTTAGGAACTCTTAAGTTGGAATTGCAAATTTATACAATCTCTACCAAAATGACTCCACCCGAGCTGTGAGTTTCAGATTTTTTTAGCCAGTTTGTAAAACCCAAATCTGTTTTATTCTTATGCCTAGTGTTGCAAGCTTCATAGGCTCGGGCAATTATAGATTTACCTGATAAATGGATAATTTCCTCCAAATAGTCCTCAGTAACTTCTTTATCAATCTCTATCTGTAAAATAACATTAACTAGATTTTGGTTAAAATAACCGAGCAGCTCTTCAACCTTCCAGGATCCAGTTTGATTAATGAAGTGACTGAGTTTAAATCCTTCCATCCCCAGGAAGTCCGCAATAATTGGCCATTCATTAAGATTTTTATCAAACAACCAAACATCATTAAGAACATCTATCTTCATCCCATTAGCCACTCTCCACCTTAATAAAGGTTTCAAGTATCTAGCACCTTCCTGTAAAATTTTCCAAGCAATAGAGGTACCACTCTTGTAATTTTCTTTCCATAAGTTGTCCCCATACTTAGACTTAATAACCCGAGCCTTCAAAGAATCACAATTATGAATAAATTTCCATGATAACCTTGCTTTAAGTGGACCTGCTCTGCTTACAGCTGAATGCAAATTTAATCCTCCCATAGATTTGGGCTTACAAAGATTATTTCAGGCTATATAATGTAAGCCCTTCAACTCATTGCTCTTATGCCAAATGAAGTTCCTACAACATTTATCCACATCCGAAAGCACCTTTCTAGGCACCACATTGTGAGTTGAGATAAAATTAGGAAGAGTTAATAGGGAAGTTTTTGCAAGCACAATCCTTCCAGCTAAAGAAAGACACTTTCCTCCCCAGGTATTCAGCTTTTGCATAACTCTGTCAATTAGGAATTGGAAATCATTTTTGACATGTCTTCTAAGCAGTAAATTAACTCCCAAATATTGAAGCTCTTTCACTGTTTTAAAATTCAAAATTTTCTTTACCCAAATTGCCTCAACTTTATTCATACCTCTGCTAAACAAGATTTGAGATTTGGAGTTGTTCACTCTCAGTCCAGTCCACGAGCAGAAGTTCATCACGATATTTTTTAAATTGGAGGCTACTTTCTTTGAAGCTTGTGAAAAAATCAACACATCATCGGCATACAATAGATGATTAATTTTTGGAGCTCTTTGAGAAATTTGGATTCCCATATCCTTACCATCTTGTGCCATGGCTAGGGAAAAAAGTTGGGAGGAAATAATATAAATATATGGGGAAAGAGGGCATCCCTGTCAAAACCCATTTTCAGCAACAATCCAATTGGAGGCTCTACCATTGATGATAAAAGAGAACCTAGCTTTTCTGACACATTCCATAATCAACAAAATCATTCTAATTGGAAAGCCAAACATTTTTAAGAGTTGTTCTAAAGTCTCCCAACTCATGCTATCATAAGCTTGCTCCATATCAAGCTTAACTACCATCAAACCTTTCTTACTTTTTCAAATTCTAAGCTTATGAAAAATCTCATGAGCAATTATACAATGGTCAGACATTGAACCTTTCTTGTTCTTCAGTGATGCACTTTGAAATACAAGTTTTCAGTCTATTCAAAATCATAGTCGCAGCAAGTTTATAAGTAGATTGGCACAAGCTAATTGGCCTAAAATTTGAAGGATAAGAAGTATTTTTGGTTTTAGGAATTAAAACCACTAAAGTGTCCTTCCAATCATTGTGCATATTTCCAGATTTGAAAAAACTATCTATGGCATTCCAAGTATCTTCCTCAACAATTTTCCAGAAAAATTTGAAAAAAGAAGTTGTAATGCCATCAATACCCGAGGATTTATTATTACCTAGACTGAAGACCGCTTTGATCAATTCATCCTTGGTAAAATCAGCATTAAGAAAATCAGCATCTATATTTGAAAGCTTCAGATTATCTGGAATAGCAGGCCAACCCGACAGAATGCATTCTCTGGCAGTCCATTTCTTCCGGAAAATCTCAGTAAAAACAGCTTCAATTTGTTCAGCACCTTCCACCAACTGATCATTCTCATTCTTAATTTGCCAAATAAGGTTACCATTCTTCTTTGCCAATGCAAAATGATGAAAAAATATGGAGTTACTATCACCTTCATGATGCCATTTAATTTTTGCTCTTTGATTCTACCAAGTAGATAGTCTACTTAATGTAATATTTAGTTCATGAACCTTGCTTCTCAATAATTTCAATCTATCTTCCGTGAGGCCTTCTCCATTTGATTCTTCTTCTTGCAACTGTAAGATGTCCCTCTTCAATTCATCTTTCAAAACATTCAACTCCTTGCATTTATTTTTATTCCAAAAATGAAGTGCTTTCAAGGTTCTTCTTAATTTTCTTTGTAGAATTCCAGCATTTGTACCATAATCAGATTTTTTCCAAGCCTTTAAAGCAATATTCCAAGTAGCCGGGTATGTTTTACAAGTATCTTCAAATCTTAAAAATTTAGATTTAAGATTTTGAGGTTCAATCATATTCAAAGAAATGGGGGCAAGATCTGAAGCAATCCTTGATAGATGCCAAAAATTATGATCATGCTATATATCTTTAGATTTGTGAATAAGATGTAAAGATGAGATCATGAACCACAAAAACACAAGTCTAAATGAATAATTACAAAGCTCTTACAACAACTTTGGATCAAATAAAGAAAATTTTAGCAATAATTGACCAAATCTTGACCAAGTTAACCCACTAGGTTTCCTCTAAGAGAATTCCAAGAAAAATTGAAAGAGTCTCTAAGAAAATTGAAAGCATTACTTGAGGATGCCTTTAGGTTGTTGGAGATTCAAGTGGATAAGGAATTATGGTGAGAAGCTTTAGGGTTTCTCTCAAAAAAAATTGCAAAATTCGGCCAAGGAAGATATAGCAGAATTTATGCTAGCATAAGTAGATATTAGGGTTCAATTGAGTTTTTTTAGGCCTGAGTAAACCAAGGGACTTGGAGGAAAAAATTTAAGTAATTTGAACAAAGGGACTTGGAGGAAAAATTTTAAAGAAGTAATTTGAACCAAGGGATAAGATTAACAAGAAATTTGATCAGGTTTAATTAGCCCATACAATAAAACAGGAAGAAATTAATTAGGGCAAAAATAAAAAGGCTAGGAAGAGATTAAATGAAAATTTCAGCCAAAGAATATTAAGAAAAAGGGATTTCAAATCTTCCAATGAGAATTGATCTAATGGATTAATAAGGTGTAATAGGGATTAAATTAATTTAATAAATAAAATAAATTAAAGGCATTTAATAGACTGTGTTTCCTAAAATAAAATCCCTAAGGAGGGATTTCCAAAAATAATTTTGGCATTGGAGGAGGTTAATTAATTAATTAATTAATTATAAACTTCATTAAAATTAAAAGTTTAATTAATATAATTAATACTTAATTAATACTCACAAACTCAATAAAATATTAATCCAATTGAAGAAAATGAAAGAGACATAAAACATAAAATTTGCATGTGAGTTATTTTAAGAATGTTTTTGGAATTTTGAAAATTATAAAAATCAAAGTGCAAAATCCAAAAGTAAATAATGTGAAATGATAAATTATGAAAATTGAAATCACATGAAGTCATGCCAAAAAAGAATGATAAACTCAAATTAAGCTGCCTAGCACACTTTTAAAGTTTGAGGAGGTTGTGAGATCTTATTGAACTAACCCGAGACACACTAAGAGGGGTGGGGGGTGAATTGGTAATATAAAAATTACTCAAAAAAAATTTTGATGTAATAATAATAATTTTCTTATAAAATGATTTTAAGCAAATCCAAAACAAATACTTAAAATTGTGCAGAAGAAATTAATAATTTAAACTAGTTTTTCAATGCGTACGAATTACTCTTATTGCAAGCAACAACTTATTCTAATTGCAATTGATTGTAAATATTAAAATTTGTACAACAAATTCTACTTGCTAATAATAGAAAAATAAAATCACAGATAAGTAAATGTGAAAATGAAAAAGCACACTAGAAATTTTTATAGTAGTTCAAACAACCTTTAGCTACGTCCACTCCCTGGAGTCCTCTGATACAAGTATTGTACTCAATTAAGTGTCTCTCCTTTTATACCTATATCAAGGTGGATAAGCCTTTACAAAAATCCCTTCCACCAAACCTGGTGGGATGGACTGCTGGAAGCTATGTCACCTTCCTGGTGATGGTAATGAACCTTTAATCTTTTTCTCCCTTCTAGAGAATGCAGAGAATCTTAGCTCGTAACTCTCCCTCATGGGGAAGGCAAAGAACCATAACTTCTTTTTCTCCCTCCTAGATAAGGCAGAGAACATAGAGAGCTTGACTTAGATACCCCTCTCCCAAAAGAAACTTCAAGGACTAACCAGGCACTAGGAAGAACCAAGGTGTAAGCAAGCCTAGAACAACTGTGTGAACCCCTCCACTACATATCCCTCTTGCTCAACCTCACTTTCTTCCTCTCTCACCCAATATCTCTTAAGAAATATTCTCTCTTAGATTACCTTCAATACCCAACAACACCTTTCTGTTGTTTGAAGAGATTATAAAAATATTGCTTAAGTTTGGTCTTCAAAAAAGCCTAAAAATTTAAGTTGGTCGTCTCTGTTCATATTATACAATCTATATTCATACAATACAAACATTTCAAATAGTAGACCCATCCAATACGGAGCAAACAGTCATTTAAACAAACTATTCAAATTTTGTAAATAAATTGTACAGTACGATCGTGAGGTCATCTAGTATGATATATTCAATTTCTCTATATTCATAGAGGTCGATTTCTGGGGATATTAAAAATTGTCTCGTACTGCTCTCATCGTACATTACGGTCAGTTGATTTTCAGTAGGTCATCAACTATGATTAGTTCAAAGATCATGATTTTATTTCGTATGATATTTGGGATGACTAAATTTCTCTCTATCAAATTGTACGGTACAATCAAGATCGTACAGTACACTCTATTGCAACTAATTAGACCATGCTCTATTGCAACTAATTAGACCATGATTTGATTGACTTATTATAGGAGATAGTTTAAGTAAGATTTCTAAATGTCATACATTATGATTAGGATCATATAATAAGATTAGTTTAAAATCCATTTTTAAAATTTCTTACTTAATTTGTCTGGCGATTAGGGCTTATAGATCAAAGTAAATCATATAGTACGATATGCATTGTATAGTATGATTAGTTCACTAAGATTAATGATTGAATTAGTTGTTAAAGAACATTTTTTGAATAATTGATCGTATAGTAAGATTTAGTTTATGTGTGCATGGTCACTACTTGCATACACCATTATATGGCCAGACTTAAGAAATAAAAAATTATATAAAAAAAGTTAAAATTATAGACTCTTTAACTTGACATCCTATTCTACCCAAGTTGAGTCTTCAGGAGTCTTGAGCGGTGTACATTTTTCCTGAAACATTAGTACATATAAACAAGAAAATAATATCCAATATTTATGCTAAGATAAATTAAAAACTCAATCAATAATATTTGTTATCATTAAAATCACAAGCTAGGGATACTGAATTATAACAAGCTTATCATTAATATACCAAGTTTCACATCAAGATAAAAATGAGTTATCTAATACATGATGGTGTGAAATCAAGTATGCATGAAATTATTTAATTAGTGAGCACATTTATTGTGATTAAATCATTGTTAAGTGTTTACAAAAAAAAGTACCCAAACCTAAGCTCCACTCAAGCTTTAAGTAGCTTCCCAAATGATTTGGCTTGATCATCTATGAAGATCTAAAATACTAAATTTGAAATATTAGTCACACCAAATATGTGTTTGTTATTATCAAAATCAAAATGGTTTACACCTAGGCACATAGAGCTAATAGTTTCCCCCTTTTTATGACAAACTATTATTTGTTGGGGTTAGAGAGTGAAGATGCAAAGTAGCTTTCATCCATACATGAAATAATATTTTGCAAGAATTACTTTAAACAATTTATCAAGAAGGTCCAAAACCAATATTCATAAAAGAACTCCCCCTAACTCTATGCATGAGATAAATTACGAAATCAAATCGAGTGAAAACTATACAAACAAGTGAATATTTCCTCCCCCTTTAAATATGAATGTATTTTTACAAAAATCATGTACATTACTCTATACTTATATAATCATACCACAATTAATCTATTCTAAGTAAAAAAGAATAGCTAAAATAGCAAGAATATAAACCTAAAAGGTCTGAGTCAATCTAACACTCCAGCTCCCTTGCCCTGATCTTAAATCATTTAATCACATATATTGAATTCCAGAGGCTAGCAAGTAACCAAATCCTCTGATTGAAATTAACACAAGACAAAGGAGTAATATGGATGTCATCAATCAAATTATAACAATAACAATCATATGATCAAGAATCAATGCAGAAATAATAAGACTCAACAATACTATCAATCATTAGAGAAATCATATAAAGTCATAAAATCAAAGCATCAATAAGGACTGTTAAAACAATATCAATATAGTAAAATCATATAGGAATATGTCTAATATATCACATGCTCAATATAATATGTGCTTATTATGTCACATACTTAGTATTAGTATAGTAAATCAGTAGTATCAAATAATATCGGTGTCTATATCAATAGTAATAAAATTATTAATATGAGAAATAAAATAATATTAAAATACTTAATTTGTGAAATAATAAGAAAAATGGCTCAATAATATGTATTTCAGTAGTTACACTAAACATGTAAGAAGTTTTTGCCATTATGGTGTTTTTCAGTAATCAATAATTATTAGTTGGTAATCGTTGGCTTAGTAAATAGAGTTGCTACTCTTTGCCCGTCGGCATAATATTAAATTTTTATAACTCTCATTTAATATCATGTGAATTAGTAGGGAATAACATCAAATTATAGTATTTAAAGGAATGCCCATCGGTCTACCATTATGTACAGGTCAATCAATCTCTAACAAATGGGTCAACTAGTATTTACTTATCTTTTACACATGCACAATATTATCATAATACTATAACAGTAATAATGTCATATCCAAATTCATTAGTAATGCATTACGTTAACTAAATCATAATTGAGTTTAATTCAAAAAGTATCCAAATATCCTAACAATAAGCAACAAAAGACCCTTATGAGCAGAAATTCACCAAAATGAATCAAATTACTAGAGATTGTATATAATAATATTCTAAAGCTTTAATTAAACTAAATCACTATTTTTAGATTTCAAAATAAATTTTTAAATTGATAAAAAATGTTGTTGTTTCAAAATCACAGGGTGAAAAATCTTAAATAAATACTCAATTTACAGTTTTTAATTTGATTAAACATAAAAGAATGAATTAATCTTTTCCTTTAAAATCTTTAACAAATTAAATACAAAAATGTGCATATTAATGCCTCTTATAACTCTCATTTATCCCCTCCCACGTGCTTGAGGCAGGTGTAGAGCAGAGCTAGAATAGAGTAGAATTCAATACATTGTTATCTTAGAGCCTTAGAAGAATAGAGTAGTCTAGAATAGAGATGCATTTTGTATTGAGATAATCATAGAATCCAAAATGCACTTTCATTTAAAAAATAGAGCTCTAGAATGTCATGACATACGTAATGATGTAAATCTAATATACAATGGAAAAAATAAAGCAGGTATATACCAAATACTAGATGTAATACAAATGTAATATATAATGAGAAAAATAAGCATGCATTTACTAAAAACTATATCTAACAAAGAAGGCCACAATTTTAGATGTGTATTTGAGTTTCCCATAAATTTATAAATTTGTAAAGAATATGCAAAACACAAATTTAAAATATTTTGCCAATTATTTTGAGGTTGAAAAAAAAAACATAATTATCCAATACTTTTAAATATTCATATGAAGCAAACTAACTAGTGAAATTTTGTATTCCAATAATCAAATTGTCTAGAATAGAGTGTATAATGATATACTAAAAGTTACGCTGTGAAAATGTTTACTCAAGAAAAGTATGTTTATAAGCATACATTGTTATAAATATTTTGAAATTGAAATATGAAATTGAGTATGAGTTGCATACATTGAGCCTAATAATTTCCTTAACAGACTAAACAAAAAATTTCTAGATTTTACCCTAAAAATAATCCTCCTCTTTTCTCTTCCCTCTTCTCCTCCTTGTCTAGCAAGATAAATGGGGAAATGAAATGGTTTAACATATATTTAATATTTTAAAACTACTAATTTGATATAGTTTTGGTCCAAAATCTTCTAGTGCCATCGTGCTCAAAAGAATCTTCCAGATTCTCCCAAAATATCTTTATATGAGACTTGGCACCTCTGTGGTGCTTCCTGTTGTTGCAACACACAACAATCATATTTTGTTCTCCATTTTAGAGCTCAATGCCAAAGCGCGGCCAATTCTGGTGGCTTGGTTCCCACAGAAAATTTTCTAACTTGAGTTCTTACTTTCCAAGCCCAAATCCTTTGCTACCTAAATCCTCATTAAGCATTATAAGACTCATAATTACAAATCAAATTAAATTAAAGATTATAAATAGAAAATTACCTAAATTTATAATAATAAATTTATAAAGAAGTCCTCCTAATCATCGATGCTCAACTTTCACAAACTCATATGACACACACTTGGAAACAAAATCTATCACATCCTTCTATAATCCAGGTCATCAGTGATAAACACCATGGCATCCCAAAAGTTTGGGTGAATTGGATTGTGTACTGAGTGGTAATATAAAAAAATAATTTAATTTTTTTCTAGAAAAAGTAGTGATATGAGTGTAACATAAAAAAAAATTGAAAATCTTAATAAAAAGAACATAAAGAACTTTTATGTGGTTTGGCCCAAATCCAAACATGACCTACTCCATGCTTAGTCCAACCCTAGACTTGGATTCAACTAACAACAAAAAATGTTACAACAAGTATTTTAGTAGGGTGATTCTAGAGTGTGGCAGAGACTTTGCAAGGTTAAATGGGAGGCTGAGCCCTACATTTCTTGGGGCCTTTGTGAAGTTAATGCTTTCTTTTGGCAAGATTTTTGGTTAGGTAAACAATCTATTGATTCTATTTGAATTTGTCTTCTATTGCTTCAATTAAGGTAAATTCTTTCTTTATGAATAACTACTCGGAATATGAGAAACTTTCTAATGTTATACCTAATTTTATTATTCATCAAAATCTTAACTTCCCTATCAATATAGATTCTAAGGACATTATCTTATATGATTTTTCTAATGATTATGGATTTCACTTAAAGAAGGCTTGGCATATTTTTAGAGCTAGTAGAAATAGTGATAATATTTTTTCTTTGATTTGGCATAGGAGCATCCCTACTATTGTGTTTTTTTTTTGTTTGGAGGATTCTGTATAGATTTATTCCCACGGATGATAATCTCACCAAGGAAGGTTTTATGTTGCCTTCTAAGGGTCAATGTTATTACCACATCAAGAACATACAACATGTGTTTATTTTTGGCCCGGTTGCTATTAAAACTTGGGTTTATTTTGATGATTGGTTTCAGTTAAATTGCTTTAATGTTCATTTGTCTCTTAAATCTATACTTAAGGCTTGGTTCATCAATTCTAAAGGGCACATCTGTAATGTTAGTCCTTCTATCATTCTTTAGTTTTTATGGCTAGAGAGGAATAATTCTCTTTTTAATGATGATCAGATGCCTATTTTACCCAACACTAATGTCTGATCCTAGGTCCCAAGTGGGTCAGATTCATCAAAGGCTAGGTTAGCCGAGCGTGAGGGCTCACGAGCACTTGAGGTCTCGTGTGCGAGAGTTGGAGTCGGAAGCGGCAACAGCAGATGGACATGGGATTAGGCACTAGCATTGGGTTTAGGTGAGTCATGCGTGAGCAGAGAGGGATGTGGGAAGAGTAAGGGGGATTCAGCTTCTGCGTGCAACATAGAGGGATCAAGGGACTGGGGTGAACAGGCCGTTAATGCACTAGCTTTAGGTAAAATATTTTAACCTCTTGTTTTCTCTCTTGATTCACATGCATGAATGACCTGCTCACCCCTGTCCCTTGATCCCTCTATGATGCATGCAGAAGCTAAATCCCCCTCATTTTCCCCTCATCCCTCTCTACTCGCAGTCAACTCACCCAAACCCAATGCTAGTGCCTGATCCAAGGTCCATCCGCTATTGTTGCTTATGACTCCAACTCTCACATGCGAGACCCCAAGTGCTCATGAGCCCTCACGCTCGGCTAACCCAGCCTTTCATGAATCTAACCCGCTTAGGACCTGGATCAGGCACTAGCGTTGGGTAAAATAATAAGGTTGTGTCTCTTTTTGCTATTAATCTGATCTCTTTTAAGAACTTTAAAAACTACTATTTTGTTGGTACCATGCTTGGCCTTAATTTAGAGGGTTTGTTTAACTGATCATCCTAGACGATCCTGCGATCGTCCCATATGATATGATTGAGCAATCAAACCTTAATTGCTTTCCTAAATCACCAAACTAATTTAGGCATAATTACTATGCATCGTCTAAGATGATGTCCAAAAATAAAATACACCTAAACTAATCTAGCGGCTGATTGGTAGTAAGGTATAGATACATGAGTATATGCTTAACTGCCATTAAATAAGATTTCTTGGGGGAAACAAAAAATCAAGCACATAAATAAACATCAAACATACTATCAGGCTGACTGGTAGTAAGGTATAAAAGTTTTCCTATGATGCTCTTATAAAGTTTCTAGTCAATGGGTTTTTCTAATTCATCTAAATCTAATTTAGCAAAATGGCTCATGAGAATTTTACTAAATTTGAATCTTTTTATATTAAATTTTTTAATTAATATGATAGTGTATTTAATTTGACAAATAAAGGTGCCATTTTCAAGTTTTTTCATTTGAAGCCATAAGAAAAGTTGAGTTCTCCCATCATACTCATCTCAAATTCGCTAGCCATCAAAGATGAGAACTAAATGCACAAAGATTCATTAGTGCTTCCAAATAAAATGTCATATACATATACTTAAACCATAACATGATCATCACCTACATTCATAAGAAAATGGTTGGTATCTACTCTACCCTTTCTAAACCTATGGTCACTAAGGTAATTACTCAATCTCTCACACCCAACCCATGGAGGCTGCTTCAAACCATATAAAGCTTTCTTCAATTTATAAATATGATCAAGGAAATCAAGGATCTCAAAATTAGGGGGTTGCTCTACAAAACATCTTGGTCAAGAAGCATATTCAAAAAGGCAAGGAGTTTAAACTTTCTAAAGCATGCATGAGCAAGGAGCAACCTTATGGCTTCTAAACTTGTTACAGGTGCAAAGGATTCCTCAAACCCTATCTCCTCAACAATGGTGTACCCTTGTGCAACTAATGTAGCCTTATTTCTAACAACCACACCATAATCATCTAACCCATGTCTATAGGACCAGTTTGTTCTAATAACATTCTGATCATCGTGTCTTGGGATTAATTCTCAAACATCATTCCTTACAAACTGATTAACCTCTTCTTCTATAGTAATTAACCAATAATTATTAGAAAGAACTTCTTCAACATTCTTAGGCTTAATTGTGGAAAAAATATATGATTAACCTCATCCCTACTATACTGCCTAGCCACTGTACCTTGGGATGGGTCACCTATAATAAACTCATTTGGATGATTCATCTTAAATTTCCATTCTTTAGTCATAAAATCGCTCACTTATTCTTCAAATTTAAATTTATTGATTTTATTTAATTCTTCCTCAATCACTAAAATTTTTCTCTCATCTACCAAATTCTCATAAAAAATCACATGGATAGATTCTTTATTAATCATCTATCTTTTATTAAAAACATGACTGAAAGTGCTCTAATAGCACTAGAAAGTTTGTTAGGGATGTTAGTCACTATGAACTGGCCCAAAGCTAATTAAGAGAGAGAGGTGAATTGGTAAAAAATATCTGTCAATCAAAACACAAATCAAAACCAAAATCACCACAAAGAAAACCAAATACAGAAATTAAATGCGGAAGTAATAAAGAAAGAACACACCGGATTTATAGTGGTTCAGTCAAACCTTGACCTACGTCCACTCCTTGGAGGCACTCTCCCAGTATTGCACTAAACAAGTATCTCTCTTTTAGCCCCCACAGCTAGGCGGAGAAGCCCTTACAAAATCACTTCCACCTTCCCCGGTGCGACGGAGTCGCCGGGTCCTTTGACACCAAAGAGATCTTCTTCTTTGGCAAACTTCCCTCGAGACAAGCCTTGAATCTGACGGTATTCAGGTGCGAGCTTGCCGTAGCAACCTTGTGGAACCCCCTCCACACTCCCTTGAGTCCCCCCTTACAGGATCTTCTCCCTCTCTAAAGCTCCACCCTTTCCTCACTCCCTTTCAAGCTCTCTCTTCAAGTTTCCCCCAAAAGAACGAAGCTACAATGGTTGACAAAGACACTTACAAAGTGTCATGTCATAGATTAAATAGAAGATCTGAAAATGAGCTCATTAATGCAAGTTGCCGACATTATTGTCGAGGACGGTAGGCATATCGTCCTGTACGATCAGTATAATTTAAACCCAATCAACCGGGACGATTTGAGACGATCATAAGAATTTTATTCATATCGTTCAGGACGATAATATATCGTTCTGGATAATCAGTACTAATTATGGAATATCGTCCTCGACATCGCCAAAAAAAAAAAGAGCTGTCCGATGTTTAATCGTCCAGCATATCAACCAGGATGATCTGGCGATCGTACAGGCCAATTTGATTGTGGAATCAAGTCATAATTGCTTTCCTTAAATTCAAGAGAAATTTTAAAAAAATTGACTTGGATCGTCCTGGACGATATTTTATAGTCCTTGACGATCCACCTGGACGATGTTCAAAAATAGGTTATTTCTAAATAGATCTGGTGGCATATTCTTTCTGAATTGAGCCTATCATCCTGGCCGATAGAAAATCGTCCAGGATGATGTGTTTTGCATAATGACGGCTGCATTAATGAGGATGCCCTAATTAGGGTTTCTTCTTTTGAACTGATCGTCCCAGATGATGTTACCAAAAACAATAAACTCTAAGGAATAGTCAGAAATCTTCCAAGTTACAAAGCATTAGGAGCCATACCAAATATAATAGACTCAACAAAGGAAAAAATGTACAAACTGACTCAGACCTAGTCTACCCAATCTTGAGCTGGTTCCAAATTACAGTATGATGGTGTGGTCCTAAAATGTCAGTAGATAAGGCAGTCGTAGAGAAATAAGAGTGTTTGCTATCATCAAAATCATAAACCATGATAACAGATCTGCAATAATCTCCTCCTTTTTGATGATGACAAATAATTCAATTTGAATTTTCAAAAAAGGAACATTTTCTCCTAATCTCCCCCTTACTAGAATAAAACTTTAAAAATAGAGGAAATAAAAATATTTTTGTTATTTTTAATTTTTTGAGAAAAGAGATACAAACAGTACAAAATTTAACAACAGTACTTTCTCCCTCTTTGATATTATCAAAAAGGGAAGGGGCACAAACAATAAGAACAAAATGATTAAAAGAAAAAAAAAATCTCCCTGATCTAGTGAAAAACAAATATTCATAAACTGAGAAAGTTACCTCTTGATTTTAATAAAAAACTTAGTAGAATTGTATTGACAATGCATAGCCCAGAAAAGGTTAGAAATTTAGAGTTTGATAATCCCAACTCAAGTTCTTTTAAAGACTCAAAAACTTTTTAATCTAATATCCAAATCAAGGAATAAACAGGAAAAAGAAACATTAATTTTTCAAAACTCTCTTCATAAAACATATCTAAGAGAAGATCAATGCACGAATTATTGAATCAGGAACCAAGATTTTCAAGCATAAGTTTTGAACATATCAAGGATTTTCTTAGGCTTTTAATAGTATAATGAAAAATAAGCATATTTTTTTGTGGGCTCATTTTATGCCCTTTATCACTTGAATGGCTCTTTGAGCTTCTTTTAATTTTTAATACACTTTGTGTATTATTTTTTTTTAATTTGACATCATTGAGCATCTTTTGGTTTGACATCATTGGCCAATATTTTTTTATTTTAAAAAATATGCTTTCTTTCTTATATTTTCAAAACTAAAGTAAACCCAAATTATTAACAACACGAACAACTTGATTAAGAAAATTTTAAGGTGGATTCAACAATCTTGCAAAAGATTCCTATGTTATAAAAAAAATGTAGGGAGATGAAAAGAATCAGTTTCAAAATCCAATTTAAAATATGATGAAGATTTTGAATCAAAAGTAAAATAATCTCTTTAAGAAGAGAGAAAGAGAAACAAAATCATGAGTTCCCTTCCTCTGACTGTTTTAGAGAAATCAACCACAACTTTCATAAGAATTCAAGAAAAATACAGGAGGTAGATTTTTCATTTTTTAGAAAAGTGATCGTGTGTGTTGATCAGAGAGAAACCCCAAAAAAATTAATGAAAAAAGAAAAAAAAAGATAAAGATAAAAAAAGAAAAATACAAATAAAAGATCAAACAAAACATGCAAACAAAAAAAAAAATACAAAGAAAGGTTTAAGCACCATCTAAAATACGTGACGGTAATGAATAACTCGTTAAAATCATATGCCACATGCAAAAATCAATTGATTGCAAAAAAATAGACATGCGAATTTTCCAAAAATCAAATGAGATATTTTCAAATAAAGGTGGTCTTGTGATAGAATAACCTTCCGCAACATTATAAATTGAAAAATTAGCCATGGATCGAAATTCAAAAGCTTTTAAAAACTTGTTTTTCAAAAACGGCTCTGATACCACTTGAAAGTGCTATGATAGCACTAGAAAGTTCGTTAGGGATGTTAGGCCCTATGAACTGGCCCAAAGCTCATTAAGAGAGAGAGGTGAATTGGTAAAAAATATCTTTCAATCAAAACACAAATCAAAACCAATATCACCATAAAGAAAACCAAATGTGGAAGTTATAAAGAAAGAACACACCAGATTAATAGTGGTTCGGTCAAATCATGACATACGTCCACTCCTTGGAGGCACCCTCCTAGTATTGCACTAAACAAGTGTCTCTCCTTTAGCCCCCACAGCTAGGCGAAGAAGCCCTTACAAAATCACTTCCACCTTCCCCGGTGTGGCAGAGTCGCTGGGTCATTTAACACCAAAGAGATCTTCTTCTTTGGCAAACTTCCCTCGAGACAAGCCTTGAATACGACGGTATTCAGGTGCGAGCTTGCCGGAGCAACAGTGTGGAACCCCCTCCACACTCCCTTGAGTCCCCCCTCACAGGAACTTCACCCACTCTCAAACTCCACCCTTTTCTCACTCCCTTTCAAGCTCTCTCTTCAAGTTTCCCCCAAAAGAACGAAGCTAAAATGGTTATCAAAGATACTTACAATGTGTCATGTTATAGCTTAAATAGAAGATCTCAAAATGAGCTCATTAATATAAGTTGCCGACATTATGGTCTAGGATGATAGGTATACCATCCTGGACGATCAGTATAATTTAAACACAATCAGTCGGGATGATTTGAGATGATCATAAGAATTTTCTTCATATCATCCATGATGATATTATATCATCCTGGACCATCAGTACAAATTATGGAATATCGTCGTCGACATCGCCCTAAAAAAGAGCTGTCCGATGTCCAATCGTCCAACATATCAGCCAGGACAATCTTGCGATCGTCTAGGCCAATTTGATCGTGAAATCAAGTCATAATTGCTTTCCTTAAATTCTAGAGAAATTTTGGAAAAATTGACCTCGATCGTTCTGGATGATATTTTATAGTCCTGGATGATCCACCTGGATGATGTCCAAAAATAGGTTAATTCTAAATAGATCAGGTGGCAGATTCTTTTTAAATTGAGCCTATCGTCCTGGCCGATACAAAATCGTCCAGGACAATGTGTTTTGCATAATGACATATGCTTTAATGAGGATGCCCTAATTAGGGTTTCTGCTTTTGAACTGATCGTCCAGGATGATATAAAATCATCCCGGACGATGTTACCAAAAATAGTAAACTCTAGGGAACAGTCAGAAATCTTCTAAGTTACAAAGCATCATGAGCCACACCAAATACAATAGACTCAAGAAAGGAAAAAAGGTACAAACTAACTCAGACCTAGTCTACCCAATCTTGTGCTGATTCCAAATTGCAGTCTGATCGTGTGGACCTGAAATGTCAGTAGATAAGGCAGTTGTAGAGAAATAAGAGTGTTTGCTATCATCAAAATTATAAATCATGAAAATAGATCCGCAACAATCTCTCCCTTTTTGATGATGACAAAAAATTCGATTTGAATTTTCAAAAATAGAATTTTTTCTCCTAATCTCCCCCCTCACTAGAATAAAACTTTAAAAATAGGGGAGATAAAAATATTTTTATTGTTTTTAATTTTTTGAGAAAAGAGAAACAAACAGTACAAAATTCAATAATAGTACTTTCTCCCCCTTTGACATTATCAAAAAGGGAAAGGGCACAAACAATAAGAACAAAATGATTAAAAGACAAAAACAATCCCTGATCTAGTGAAAAACAAATATTCATAAACTCAGAAAGTTACATCTTGGTTTTAATAAAAAACTTAGTAGAATTGTATTGACAATGCATAGCCCGGAAAAGGTTAGAAATTCAGAGTTTGCTAATCCCAACTCAAGTTCTTTTAAAGGCTCAAAAACTTTTTAATCTAATATCCAAATCAAGGAATAGATCGGAAAAAGAAACATTAATTTTTCAAAACTCGTTTCATAAAACATATATAATAGAAGATCAATGCACGAATTGTTGAATCAGGAACCAAGATTTTCAAGCATAAGTTTCGAACATATCAAGGATTTTCTTAGGTTTTTAGTAGTATAAGGAAAAATAAGCATTTTTTGTGGGCTCATTTTATGCCCTTTATCACTTGAATGGCTATTTGAGCATCTTTTAAATTTTAATACACTTTGTGTATTATTTTGTTTTTTAATTTGGCGTTATTGCGCATCTTTTGGTTTGGCATCATTGGCCAATTTTTTTTATTTTAAAAAATATGCTTTCTTTCTTATATTTTCAAAACTAAAGTAAACCCAAATTATTGACAACACAAACAACTTGATTAAAAAATTTTTAAGGTGGATTCAACAATCTTGCAAAAGATTTCTAAGTGATAGAAAAAATGTAGGGAGATGAAAAAAAAATCAGTTTCAAAATTTAATTTAAAATATGATGAAGATTTTGAATCAAAAGTAAAATAATAATCTTGCAAAAGATTCCTAGGTGATAGAAAAAATATAAAAGATTCCTAGGTGATAGATTCAACAATCTTGCAAAAGATTCCTAGGTGATATAAAAAAATGTAGGGAGATGAAAAAAAATTAGTTTCAAAATTCAATTTAAAATATGATGAAGATTTTGAATCAAAAGTAAAATAACCACTTTAATAAGAGAGAAAGAGAAATAAAATCATGAGTTCCCTTCCTCTGACTGTTTTAGAGAAATCAACCACAACTTTCATAAGAATTTAAGAAAAATATAGAAGGTAGATTTTTCATTTTTTAGAAAAGTGACCATGTGTGTTTATCAGAGAGAAACCCCAAAAAAAATTAATGAAAAAAGAAAAGAAAGAAAAAGAAAATAAAAAGAAAAACAAAAACAAAAGATTAAACAAAACATGCAAACAAAAAACAAAAAAATACAAAGAAATGTTTAGGCACCATCTAAAATACACGACGGTAATGAATAACCAGTTAAAATCATATGCCACATTCGAAAATCAAATGATTGCAAAAAAAAAATAAAGATGCGAATTTTCCAAAAATCAAATGAGATATTTTCAAACAAAGGTGCTCTTGTGATAAAATAACCTTCCGCAATATTATGAATTGAAAAATTAGCCATGGATCGAAATTCAAAAGCTTTTAAAAACCTATTTTTTGAAAACGGCTCTGATACCACTTGAAAGTGCTCTGATAGCACTAAAAAGTTTATTGGGGATGTTAGGCCCTATGAACTGGCCCAAAGCTAATTAAGAGAGAGAGGTGAATTGGTAAAAAATATCTTTCAATCAAAACACAAATCAAAACCACTATCACCACAAAGAAAACCAAATGCGGAAGTAATAAAGAAAGAACACATCGGATTTATAGTGGTTTGGTCAAACCATGACCTACGTACACTCCTTGGAGGCACCCTCCCAGTATTGCACTAAACAAGTGTCTCTCCTTTATCCCCTATAGCTAGGCGGAGAAGCCCTTATAAAATCACTTCCACCAAACCCGGTGCGGCGGAGTCGCCGGGTCCTTTGACACCAAAGAGATCTTCTTCTTTGGCGAACTTCCCTTGAGACAAGCCTTGAATCCGACGGTATTCAGGTGCGAGCTTGCCGGAGCAGTCGTATGGAACCCCCTCCAAACTCCCTTGTGTCCCCCCTCACAAGATCTTCTCCCTCTCTCAAACTCAACCCTTTCCTTACTTCCTTTCAAGCTCTCTCTTCAAGTTTCCCCCAAAAGAACGAAGCCACAATGGCTGCTAAAGATACTTACAAAGTGTCATGTCATAGCTTAAATAAAAGATCTCAAAATGAGCTCAATAATGGAAGTTGCCGACATTATCATCCAGGACGATAGGCATATCGTTATGTACGATCAGTATAATTTAAACCAAATCAACCGGGACGATTTGAGACGATCATAAGATTTTATTCATATCGTCCAGGATGATAATATATTGTCCTGGATGATCAGTACAAATTGTGGAATATCGTCCTCGACATCGCCCTAAAAAAGAGCTGTCCGATGTCCAATCGTCCAGCATATCGGCCTAGACGATATTTGATCGTGAAATCAAGTCATAATTGCTTTCCTTAAATTCTGGAGAAATTTTTGAAAAATTGACCTGGATCGTCCTGGATGATATTTTATATTTCTGGACGATCCACCTGGATGATGTCTAAAAATTGGTTATTTCTAAATAGATCTGGCGGCAGATTCTTTCTGAATTGATCCTATCATCCTGGCCGATACAAAATCATCGAGGACGATATAATTTGCATAATGACGGCTGCTTTAATGAGGATGCCCTAATTAGGGTTTCTGCTTTTGAACTGATCGTCCAAGATGATAAAAAATTATCCCGGACGATGTTACCAAAAATAATAAACTTTAGGGAACAGTCAGAAATCTTCCAAGTTACAAAGCATCAGGAGGCACGCTAAATACAATAGACTCAAGAATGGAAAAAAGGTACAAACTGACTCAGACTTAGTCTACCCAATCTTGAGCTGGTTCCAAATTGCAGTCTGATCACGTGGACCTGAAATGTCAGTAGATAAGGTAGTCGTAGAGAAATAAGAGTGTTTGCTATCATCAAAATCATAAACCATGAAAACAGATCCGCAACAATGACATGCTCTTTCAAACATAGAATAACCAAGAAGATAACAACATCATACTTAGAACAAAATTTCCCAAGATTTTCCTTTACATTAAACATTTGCATCCAAAATTATATAAATAATAAATCATAAATTTCTTATGAAATAATAATTTATAAGAAGTTTTCTTTAAAAGTGGTCTGAAATAAACAAATTTTATGACATAATAGGTGGTTTAACAAACTATGCAAAAAAATACTTATAAAGATTGTATTCATCCAATGTAGATCTACTAAGTTTAATTAATATTAGATTCTTTCTTTTAACAACTTCATTCTATTGGGGAGTCCTAGATGCTGGAAAATTATTCCTAATTCCTGACTCATTACAAAATTCCTCAAAAGCTTTATTTTTAAACACTATAGGAAAACTAGCTATTTACGACAACAAAATTTGAGAAATCCATCACAAATCTTGATTTGTAGCGAATTTGCAACATATATCATTCTGATGGAAAAAATGGGCGTTACAAATATATTTGAGATGGATGAAATCCATCACAAGATTTTTGCTGCGAATTTGTGAAGGAATAAACTCAAATGAAATTAATGTTTTGTTTTTGTGGTTTGCCATAGATTCCATCACAAATTACGATGGATTTGCGGTTGATAATTTGTTATAATTTGTGATGGATGGGTTCATCACAAATGTCGATACTAGAACATCGTAACAACATTTACAATGGATTTTTTTGTCTCAAACATGTAGCATTACAATACAAAATAGCCCCTAGAACCATTATTTGAGCATTCCAACATTCACAATCCATGCAATTATAATACAAATATGTAAATTAATGAACAAACAACCATATTTAATAAAATTAACAAAATTTGTAACATTGTTACAGTTTCAACATAACTTATACATCAAATGACTTCAAATGTATAAAAAGCCATGTCAGGTGACAATCTAATCAGAATTTGTATACATGTTATCTTGCTTGGTCGACGAAGGCATCGGTTGACATTCACTAATTTACTCCCTCAATCTTCTAAGCTATTCCAATATATGTGTGTTCATGTCTGCTCGACTTTTTTGAACATTTTCTAACTCTACTGATAAGTTAGCCACCTGCTGGAAAACTAAACTCTTTTAGCTGCATGCTGAGTGGCTGGTGGTAGAAGAGGACTATCCCTTAATCCATAAATTCTCCCCTTCTATATTCTGCCTACCGACTGAGTCCAAGTGTGGTAGTCAAAATATATGAAGAACCAAAAAATGATCATTCTTCAGTTGCCACATGACTCTCTCAAAGCTGTGTATACTCATCCTATAATGGATTCTTAAACATGCATTCCTGGCTCACTCATCCACCTACTATTAGTCCCACTAACGCCTATGACTATGATTGTATAACTCAACCACAATGGATTCTCTACCAAGCATATCCTTTTGTAATATGCTTAGATTATAATATATACGAATAAATTTTTAAATTTTATTAAAGTTCTAACCAATCATCATCAATGCGTAGTGTGTGGAACTTAGCCCTTTATATACAGGGAGCTTCCCAGGCCTCCAACGTTAAAAGCTCTATTATGCCTATTATGCTCCCTTCTCATTGTATAGTATGGGCTAACCTAAACACTCTAGAGGTCAACCCATACACCCTCGCCAATCCAAAGTGGATGCTCGCCTGTCCTCATAATGTGAGTAAATATGTCTCTTAGGCGAGTCACTCAATATTTCTCAAAATTTGTTCTGATATAAGTATCATGCGGTAGAAATCTTATTACATACAACAAATTAGTAAAAAAAATTCATTATTAGCTTAATAAAAAATGGACAGCTGTTAATAATATTATGGCTTACTAGCCTCAAACTCATTGAACCACATGTCATACACTTCCTTCGAGATTTTCTTCTAAGAGACATATGGAGCATCAAACCTACTCCATATGATATCCCAGATATTGTGCTTGAGTGGCTTCAATTGATGAAACATGTACAAAATATTTAGTTAAAAAATTATGTGTGTGAATCTAGCATCATAAGTCTGAGGAGGTGGTGGGTAGTCAAATGGTTGCAAAACTTATGGTAAATAAGGATAAGTAACAGGGAATCCTTGAGATGATGGTGGGGGATAGTACAGGTAAAATGAAGCGATCTGCGCAATCTTTGGTGACAGAAAGCTAGGGTCTGGGGTGTAAAATTGTGGACTCCATATAGGAGCTGTAGGCATAGGGGGGCTAGGCTAGGTATAAGTGGCAGGTTATAAAGTTGATGTCCCCTCAATACCATATGGCCCACCAGTTCTTGACCTATGTCTGAAAATATTTGAGAACAGTCACCTATAGGTCTCATATCCCCAAGAAGACATCTACAAAAAAAATAAAAGAACTAATTTGCTATAATTTACATATTTATAAAAAAATAATGAAATAAGTAAATTAAATGCAGGAAATAAGTAGTTACTACTACTATGCTAACATAAAAAAGAAACTATTGTATCTATACTAATGTGTAAAAGAGGAACTACCATGTAAAAACTATTGTACAAGTAAAAAAGAAACTGTTGTGTCTATACTTATATGTAAAAAAAGGAACTTTCGTATAAGAACTACCGTATCTATACTAACATGTAAAAAAAGAACTACTATACAAGTAAAAAAAGTAACTATTGTATATGCACTAACATATAAAAAAAAACTATTATATAGAAACTTTATATGTATGTACGAACATGTAAAAAAATTACTAATTAATTCACATTTACTCGTAACTATTAACCACTAGATAATTTACTTCAATCTATCAAGGCCAAATCCTCACTACGAACATCTTCAATGTTCTCCTTAATATCCAAGCCAACCTCCTCTAATAAAAACTCGGTCTCATTAGCTACAAGTTGATCATCTGCATCATTAGCAAACTATGTAAAATTAGGCATGCACTCTCCTTGATGTGCTGCTAGTATTGATGCATTATTCTTAGTAATCCCCTAGGTTTAGTCTTGATAACTACAAGTTAATCTTACTTACCCCTCAATCTACCTAGATAAATAGCAAAGAAGACTTGGGTAGCCTGGCTATCATCAAAGAAAAATAGGTTATATTTTTTAATCATTTAGTCCCTCCCAATCTTTAATGGAAATAAAAAATCAACAAGCTCCAAATCATGTGTCTGATAATTCTTCTCATGTAAAGGCATATGCTATTACATTTTTTTATTGCATCGAGATACATTCCAATACTTTTAATGAAGCAAAACTAAGCACCTAAAATCCATCTATACTTGATGGAATAGTTAAAACTAGAGTAAATGTCAAATAATCCTTTAGCTCTTTAAAGCGTTCCTCGCAATCAAATTTGAAAATGAAATCCCTTAACTTATGAGTCAACATCATCAAAGGTGCATAGATATGAGAAAACCCTTTCATAAACTTTCTATAATAGTTACCAATGCCTTAAAACTTACATACTATAGATAAATTGCAGTAGGTCTTGACCAATTAGCAACAGCCTGAACTTTTTGAGGATATATAAAGATACCCATACTGCTCATCACATGCCCCAGTATTGAGATATATTTAGCCGGAATTTACACTTTAAAAATTTATCATATAACTCATGTTGTCATAACATTTCCAGGATAATCCTCAGGTACACTAGAAGATCCTCTTTAGAAATTGAATAAACAAAAATATCATCTATGAAGATAATCATGAACTAATCTAGATATTCTTTGAATACCTATTCATAAGATCCATAAAAATTTTAGGTGCATTAGTCACCCTAAAAGGTTTGACGAAGAAATTAAAATGTATTATCTTGTACTAAATATAGTCTTCATCACATTTTCTTCTTTTACTCTCACCTAATAATATCTAGATATCAGGTCAACCTTAAAAAATATAGAAGCTCCTATAAGTTGATAAAATATATCATCAATCCTTAATAAATGACACTTATTCTTGATTATTACCTTATTCAATTTCTTATAATCAATTCACAAGTGATGGTTAAAGTTTAATAGTTTGATGTGAGACCAATTGAATGCTAAACTAGCACACCAAGATTTCTGAGGTCTATAATTGATGTAGCAAGATGATATTTGATGTCAAAACTTTTTGATGAGGCTTATACCTTGATAGAGAAAATGGTAATAAATAACTTCAAGTGACCTTCTGACAGGGTTAGTCCTAAGAGAGTAGTCAGTGTCTTTGAGTTATATGCTTTATCTATTTTGACTGCTCAAGTAGTAGCCATGTCTAAGAACTTAAGAAATCTTAGAGTTAATATAATCTCAGTATCACCTTTGAATTTGGATGAGAATGACTTAAATTCTACAAGTGAGTCTAGTGCTTAAGAGGTTGTGAATTTAAATATTATCGAAAGATCAAACAATCCTTTTTTGAATACATACAATATTGGTTGAAGTAACCACCCTAATTTTAGTTGGAGTAATAATAATGGTGAAAATCAGTAGATCCAAACTACTCTAACCCTATAGGACTTTGGAAATATTGCCTCTCTCTAAGCGTCATTTCCTCCCGTTTCTTTCTCTCTGCATTAATGCTATTAACTGGCTGCAGAACATATATGACCACAGGAATAAGGTCCATTTCAGCAATGAGGGGCCGGATCTCTCGTTTTTGATGGGATTCAAGAAAGTTCTTTTTCAGTATATAAACAGGAATAGCAATAGGCCAGCTCATTTCTGCGCCAATTCAGCCTTACATGATAGTTTTACTTTTTTTGATGTAAATAATGAGGAGTTTCCCTCAACTCTCTTGAGTTTGTTGAGGGAGGAAAGTGATAGGATATAGTTACTTTGAGTGCTTACATGTAACTAGTTTACTTCTTTTCATTAATGCAAAATGAAATATTCAGCTATAGGACTTTGGAATAATCCTTAACATCCAATAATAAACCCTAGACCTTCTTATCCCTCATAATTTAATCAAAATAATCACTTCAAAGATAGGAAGATACCTTTAAAGAATGTAGTGCTTCAGATAGGAAATTAATTATAGAGTTAAGTTAATTTCCTTCAAAATTTGGAGATTCAATTAGGGCATCTAGCAATTTCCTTTAATAGTATGCCTTATGACACATTATCCAGTACCACTAAATTAACCATAAAGAAAAAGGGAAAGAACAACATTTGAATCAGATGAGGAATAATAATGATGTGTCAACCAAAATGATAGATCTAGAAAAGTCTAATTGAAGACTAAAAACTTAGCACTGATGGGAGTAAACCAAAATGTTTTTTGTTATTATGCATTTTATCAGCCTTTCTAGTATATTTCGTATTGAAATTATTTAGTTACATGTACACTTTACTATTTTATGTTGAAGTTATTTCTTAAAATTTTTAATTTTCTTAAAAAATTTTACATGCTTAACTATTGTAAGTTTCTCTTATAATTGCACTTTACCAAATAAAAACTATAATTAAAAATACTTAAAATTAAGAATAATACAAAACTATTTGTGTTTAGTGGAATGAATAAAGAACAATAATTCTTTATTTAAAAATCATAGTAAGCAACTAAGAAAATCATTTAAGTTAATACTTCATATTGAACTTAAATAATATTACACTAAAGCATCTGTCTACTGGTTTTATGATTGCATAACTATGTTTAGAGAAAGGTAGTACTTAGTTTAATTATAAAATTCATTATCAACATAGGTATGATATTATTAAACTTATATCAACCTTTACATTATTTCAATTTAGGATCACCAAAATGAACAAAGCAACCAGATATCTAAAATCAATACTTAAGTACTCATGAAAAAAAATAAAAAGTAAAAAAAACAAGAAGATCAAAAGAAGAAGGAAAAGTAAAGAAGAAAAATAAGTACTTTAACATCAAAAATTGGTATATGATGAAACTGAAATACTAAAGAACACTAATACTTAATCTAAAATGGGGAAGTATAAGTAAGCTAATATATATGGAGGTTTATAAATAAATTTTAGAATTAAGTAAAGTACAAATATTTCCTAAATGATAAATCATTCAATAAAAATTAGTGGTCAATATTGAACCCACACTTGTAGTAGATGAATTCAATTTGGATATTTATGAACATGATTTATTGTGATTTTTTGTTCATGATTGTTTGAATTAAAATTGGTAGACTTTAATTCATTCAAATTAACATAAAAATGGTGAAGTATTATCTTACATTTTATCGGCTTTGGTACAATTAGTTCATTTGATGATGACGAATATTGCTTAATGAAAACGTATTATTTTGAATCTTAGAATGTCCCTACTGAAGTGTTGGCCCACTCAATGGACTATATTTGGAGACTTTAGACAATCCCAATGAACATCAAGTTTGGGTTTGCACCCCCTGAATTTGAGGAATAGATTTAATTGACAATAAATGAGTTAAGAGAAGTTAACCTTAGAATCAATAATGACCCTCACCCTACTTTCATAAGTATAATTTTGAGTGAGTATGAGTATTAGGATTTTATTCAAATTTTGTAAGAGTTTAGGGACTTCTTTTCCTAGATATCGATGAAATATCAGGCATCTCTGCTGACGTATCAATCCATAAACTTGGAATCCGACATTATGTCATTCCTATTAAATAAGCTCCTCGATGCATGCATTTAGAGGTTGGCCAGCAAGTTGTTTCTGAGATTAAGAAATTAATCGAGGCTAGATTTATTTGAGAGGAACAATACCCCTCTCAGGTATCCAGCACATACCAGTTTGAAAGAAAAATGATCAAATCCAGATTTGTGTCTACTATAGGGATCTAAATAAGGCGTGTTCTAAGGATGAATTTCCTTTACGTACACTTAAACTTATGGTCGGCATTGCTTCCTCCCATGTTGTTTTCTTCTTTGTGGATGGCTCATCCGGTTACAATTAAATCAGGATGGCCTCAGAAGATGAGAGAAAGTCTACATTTATAACACATACAGGAATCTTCTGTTATAAGGTGATGTTATTTTGCCTTAAACCTACCAGCAGGCCATGAATCATATCTTTGATGAATTAATCAATTACCAAGTTGAGTATTACATTGACGATTTGGTTGTCAATAGAAAAGTTAAAGAGACTCAACTATATGACCTATGAGTCATTTTTTAGCGTTGCATCACTAGGACCTCAAAAAGAATCTTTTGAAGTATGCATTCGCTGCCACTTTAGGGAAATTTTTATGATTCATAGTAAGGCACCATGGAATCAAGATTAATCCTACCAAAATTGAAGTTTTCTTAAATATGCCTCCTCCTAAGAGCCTTACGCAGCTGAGATATCTTAAGGGTGGGCTAGTGTATATAGCGAGGTTCATATCCAAGCTTGTTAGAAGATCTTAACCATTCTCTATCTTAGCAAAAAAGGATACCAAATTCATATGGGATGAGAAATATTAGAGTGCCTTTAATAATATCAAAGAATACCTTTCTAATATGCTAGTTCTGGCAGCCCCTATTTTGGAAAAACCTTTGGTCCTTTCTATACTGCAGCCCTGGATTTGTCCTTAGGTGCCCTTTTAGCTCAAGTTAATAATGAGGGAAAGATAATGCTCTCTATTACCTTAGTCAAAGACTTCTTCCTACAAAAATCTGATATCCTTTGATCAAGAAGCATTATCTTACTTCAGTTTTTAAGACCCAAACATTAAGACACCACATGCTTTCTCCTTCAATCATCTTGATTTCTAGATTCAACCTGTTGTAATATGTTATGACTCGACCTATTTTTTTAGGATGTTTGGATTGGTGATCTATTATATTTCTTCAATTTTAGATCAATTTTATTCCCTTGCCTGCTGTGAAAGGACAGGCCATTGACGACTTCATAGCAGCGCACATGCTGTCATCTGATTCTCCTTTAAATGATGATTTACCTGATGAATAAATCATGAGTTTTAGGGAATCTAATGACCCTATGTGGGAATTGTATTTTGATGGTATGACATACTCTCATGGGGCTCAAAAATCTTTAATCCCCAAAAAAGCTAAAATTGGCATAAATTTTATAACTCCAGAAAAGGGAACGATGCATTTTTCCTACCATTTATTAGAGGCTTGCATGAAAAATGAAACTAAGTACAAAGCTCTGATAACCTATTTTGAACTTGCAATTTTGATGGAGATTAAAGATATTAAAATCTTTAGTGATTCTCATTGGTTATCAACCAGGTTGTAGGAACCTATAAGATTTTGAATCCTAAGCTCCTCAAATACCACCAGCATAATAGTCACCTGCTTGAACAAATCCCCGTCATAACTTTGTGTAGGGTTAATCATGGAAATAATTTTTTGGTTGATGCCATAACAAAATTTGCTAAGGAATTTACATGCCCATAAGAAGACTCCATTCCTCTAGAGATTAAGGTCATTAGGTACTTTTATGAATTTGGAACACATCGACAAGCAATCTTCTCATATCCTTTCTTCCTCTTAAGCAACCAACAAAGAAGGTGATTGGAGATGACCATTAATCAACTATCTTCAAGAGGGAAAAGTTCCATAGGATAAATCCCTCACCAGCCAAATCAAGAAACATGCACCATCGTACATACTAGTTGATAATATGTTATACTGTCAATCGTTGTATCAAATGTTGCTATATTGTTTAGGCAAATGAGAGGCTCTGAAAATTATTAATGAAGTCCATTCTAGACTATACTATGCTAATTAATTGGGTTAAATAATAAAGTTAAAAATTAAAAGACTTGGATACTACTGGCCTATAATGATTAAGGATTTTATGAACATTACTAAACATTGTCATCAATGCCAGGTATATGGCATGGTTTTACATCAGCCACCTAATGTGTTGCATCCCACGATAGCTTTGTGGCCCATTGAAAGTTAAGGCATAGATGTTATCAGGCCAATTGACCCTCCTTTAAAGGGTTAATGCTTCATATTAGCTACGACTGATTACTTTTCAAAGTGGGTGACAGTAATTCCCCTACACAATGTTACATCACATTATGTTTTGAAGTTCTTTCATGCCCATATCATATATCGATTATACATATCCCATAGAATCATATTCAATAATGGGTCTGCATTCAAGTCTATAAAAATTAATAGTTTTATATGATGCCATAATATTGATTGGAGATACTTAATAATCTATTACCCTTGGGCTAATGGGTTGGCTGAGGCCTTGAATAAGACTTTGGTGTAGATTATTAAGAAGAAACTTGATGATAATAAAAGTCAATAGGATGAGAGGTTGGCGGAAGCTTTGTGGGAATATCAAACCACTTATAAGATCCTGACCTATTCCACCCCATTTGAATAGTGTATGGGTCTGAAACTGTACTCCCCACCCCCTTTTTTTAGGAAAATCCACGGAGGGGCCTACGCATTAATATAACAGAAAAGTACATGGTCCTTAAAGGGTCCTTAAGTTCACTAATGCTCAGAAGAGCTACAAAGTAAAACTAAAAAAAACCTAAGAGCTCGAGGTCCCTATTAAGCAAAATTACAAACAACCCTAGGTACATTTTACGGTACGCAAGAACGAGCACCCAAAAATTGAACCAAAAAATAGGAAAATAGCAAAGACTCATATTGAGCTCCAGCTTCCCATCCAAGGTGGCCTCACTACAATTACTTGCACTAAGAATATTCTGCAAGACAAGATGAGATCCAAAATACAAGAAACACAAGTAGTAAAATAGGAGACAAAAAGGATAAGTCCAACCACCACCAATAATCTTTCCATAAGAAAAACAACTGCACCAAGAACCAGTAAAACAAAACAAATAACCATTGATCATATTCATCCAACCATGAGAAAGAAAAATATAAAAACATAGTTGGTATGCAAGAAATATTCAACTTGGTAAGCCATGTTAAATGTCAACACCCAAGAGATAGACACAACAAAAATAGACCAAATGGGGACATCCCTAGCAACATCCAGCCAACAACTCGAGAGGTGATAGAGACCAACCACCAGCACTCCCTCAAAATTACCCAGTCATAGAAAATAAAAAGCCAAGCCCCAGAAAACCTTGTCCTAAATAACATACCAGTCGAGAAAGTCCTCAAAAAAACTTGGGAAACACCCTCACAAAAACACGAGTAGCAGACAAACAGAAAATAGAACAACACTTCCAACACACCTCCACATAGACATCCATCAAAACAGGACAAGGACCATTATCAAAAACACTATTGTCATCAAAATATAAGCAATAATATAAATCAAAAGGCCCCCCCAGCCACACATAAAATGTTGCAGCAATACCCATCATTACTCAACTTAGCAAGGCTCAAAATAATAGATCTCGATAACATATCTCCCAAATTCGCACTCAGGAAAAATAAGCATTTCCTTAAAAGGATCATTGAGCAACACATAAAGTATAAATAAACCCAAGCAGCACCCTAGGTTAAATGAATTCAAAAACACCATAGAAGGGCAAAATGAAAAACTATCTCAATAGTTATCTTATCAAAAACCTGAGAGCCAAAATAACAAAAAGTAAAGACACAAAACCCAGTATACCAGCTTCAACAAAATGCTCCATCAACAGCCACCAGCAAACCCAAAACATGGTAGCCACAAGACAAGATACAAGGTCTACCGACCCAAGCACATTAGCATCTAACATAAGGGGTACCAATTTTATCCAATCTTAGAAGACCTTCTAAAGGGACAGGTAAGGTATTTGTAGTAAGATCAATGAAATAATCCAACTCACTACCCCAATGTGCCAGCCATGCATCATAGGCATTTCCCTCCTTATACACATGAGAAAATGAAGCATTAAGAAAAATCATCAACTATTTAATATCCCTCACCAAATATAAATAATTAGAATTACACACATAATCATCCAGGTTATTTAAGCATTGAATAGAAACATTAGAATCAACATCAATACCAATGTTAGAAATATCCAAAGAAATACATAATCTAATCCCATAAAGAATAGCTAAAAGCTCAGCAAAATTCACGTCACAAGTTTGTAAGGGACCCGTAAAAGCCATAACAATGTTTCCATAACTGTCCCTGATAATCCCATATTCACCTCATTTTGGTGTGAGTGCACTAAGACCCACTTGGGTTTCTTCCTGGTTATCTAATGATTGAAAAGTGCTCACTTTCTAACCTTTTGATTCGTAGGTAAGACCCAATTCAATCCACATAAAACTCAACCCCCACCTACTAATCTAATTCCTAGATCAACCCCCAATTAACCTTCAATCAATTCTCAATCAACATTCAATCAACTTGCAAATCTCAGCCAACCATTAACAATCATATTTTTATTGTTAGTTGTATGGGTAAGCTACCCCTAATCATCTCAATCAAAAACTCAATCCAATTCGAAGGTTTCAAACCAAATTAAAGGGGCTAAGGACTAAGGTCATGAAACCCTTTCTGGGGGAATCTTTAAATCCCATGAAACCTAATCTAATGACCTTTAATTTGGGTTATATCAATTTAGTATTGTTTAATCATGTCTTTAAGGTCAAATATACAATTTTGAGCTCAATTCAACTTTCCTAACCCCTCAAATTGGATCTTTTCCCAAATGTTGCAAAACCTTTAGTTATTTATAACCCATGCCACTAGACTTGCCATCCTATGGATCTTGGCCTTGCGATCCTTTTCAAACCTTCCAATCACATCCATGACTTTCATTAAGACCTATTGATCAACACTCTACATCTTTTTTGACTCAATTTGACCCAAAATTGACTAAGGGGGTAAAAAATAACCAAAATACCCTTTAAAGGGGTTTTTTGTCTTTTGCCCTAAGTTCAATTCAACCTTTCTACCTCAATCCTCAAAACCCATTCCAATGGATCCTAAATTTCATTAGGAACACATTGGAACCAAACTCACAATTTGGTTTGACCTGGTTGACTAAGGTGTTTCCTCAAGGATCAAATGGCTATTTCAAATTAAATTCCTCCCTTTTGGCATGAGACCATCCCCATTGAGTTTATATGATCAATTTGAACTCAATGGACCTAACTCTTGACCCTAGGTCAACTTGGTTGACTAAGTCAACCATGTTTGACCAAATCTCCCTTACACCTCTACTCATCCAAATCCCATGCTGAAGACCTTCCCAATTCCATTTAGACCCATGGGTTGACCCTTTAGGTCCCCAAGAGCCCCTTCTTGGAGTCCCAAGCCTTTGGCCCAAGAGACCCCTCTTGGAGTCCCAAGCCTTCGGCTCACTTGGGTTAGCCATTTGGCTTGACCTAAATGTCCAAAGAGAAGTTCCCCTTGAGCTACTTTTCATTAAACCTAACAAATCATGGCATTACATCTCCCTTGACCCAATGCATCTTCCCTAGCCAGCCCAAGCCTTTGGCCAAGTTGGGTCAAGGGTTAGGCTAACTGAAAGTGGCCAAAACCACTTGAGATTGAGCCAATTTCTACCCTAAGTCTAGTTGAACCTAGCCAACACCTCCTCTAGGTGACCCTTGGTCTAACACACCTTCCCTAGCCATCCTAGCCCATGGGTTGACTTGGGTCAACTTCTAAGCTAGCCCAAAATGGTCGAAATAACATTAACCTGAGCCATCACCCACATCAGAGCAATTTATACCCAATTACTACTTGTATTGGGTGCACCAAACCTAGACCTACCTCCCACATTAAACCCAGGGTCTAACTTGATCTGGGTTGAGATAGATTTGACCCAAATCAAGCTGGTTTGGGTCAACCCATGCCATGCAATCAAATTGGACTCCCCCAAGTCTAATTGAGCTCATACTCAAGTTCATCACATCCCCATTATCCTTTTTTCAGTCAATCCATCCTAGACCCTGGCCGGTGATGGCCAGAACCAATGGAGTTTAAACTCTGGTGGTCCCCCCCACCCCACTTCAGGCCTGACTCAAAGCCTTCCAAATGATGGGCTTATTGGTTTCAACCTTACGAGCCTCTGGGAGGATGTTTCCTGCCACCTGGAGGCCATCTAATGGTCAGACCAATCAATCCTAGTTATCCAAGCTCGCAGGAATGAGCTAAATAGGTGGGAAATCCACCAAAAATCCCCATTTGAATTCAATCTCCCAAAATCATTCCCTATAGTTCTCTGAGCGATCTCGAGCTTCCCCCAGTCTCGTAGCCTCTCCCATCTATGTGTTCGAGCAAAATCTGGTGAACTCCATACACAGTCTCACACCTTCAGCCATCCTCCGAACTTGATGTCTGAAGGAGAAACAATCGCCTTCCCCTTCTCAAGCTTCTCAAGAAAAAACCCATTCATTAGGATTTTCTCTATGGTATAAACCTACTCTTGAGCTCCCTAGATTGGTAGTTCGGTCAAGTGTGAAGGAAACCTTCACCCTAATAGATTTTTGCCATTGGATTGAAGGTTTCCACCCTCCTGATCCTCCCTATAAAATTTCATCAGAATCTGCCAATGGGATTGCTCGAATAACACCAGAATAGTTATACAAGTTTGGGTTCATGTGAGAGGTTGAAGATATAATCCTAGCTATTGATTTCAATCAACAGTTTGGAGTAAATCTTGCTGTTCTGGAGGCTATTTGATCCGAGCTGTCCTATATTTCATCCAACAGCTATGTTAACCAACCATTATTCAGTTAGCAACTAATGATTTCCTTGATAATTAAAAAGCACCTCGTGTAAAGCACTGGCTGTCTGGATAATTAGGGGATTAATTTCACAGAAAATCTTAGCAAACTTAAAAAAATTTTATCACCTTACACACTTGGCCAAATTAGGTGTTTTTAGGCTCATTGGAAAGATCTCATAGAGATATACAAAAGCCTTATAGTTCTAAGCCTTAATTGCATCCGTGTTAATTTTTATTTTAGTTTGAATGTTTTACCTATTATTGCATTTATATGTTAAATTTAAGTCACGAGGGCTTGGGAGTTTGGGAGAGTGAATTTGAACATATCCCTGACATATCCAAGTTTTCCCTCTCATGTTTGAGGGGTTTAAGGGTACTTTCATGCCAATTTGGGTTCAAGGGTTATGGTTTGACCCTTAAATTCAAAATGGAGCCATGATCTCTCTAATGAGAATTAGGCTTTGTGATATGGTGTAATGGTGATAATTAGCATATGGAGTTTAAGGCCACTCATTTTGCCCCAATCCAACCCTAGAATTTTTCTAAGGTGACATAGAGAGCACCTTAGTTGGTTTGTTTAGCCACCTTAAAAAGCCCCAATTGGGCTAAAATTTAGAGTGTTTGAACCTTTAGATCAGGTAATCTTATGGCCCAAATCTCACTGGATTTGGTGACCATTTGGTCCACCAATTAGGAGCTTCAAAAAATCCCCTCTAGAATTGACCTAGAGCCTTAGATAATTCATTAAAAATTCATAATAAACCCAAAAAATCTATATGAAGACTCTAATTGACCCTAATCAAACCATCAACCCATGCAAAACATTATCATATAACCCTTAATTTCATTTTAATTCTAATTTTAAGTTAAATCAATAATTAATTTTAATAATTAATTAAAAATCTTTAAAAACCCCAAATAAATTATAAACACTTGAAAGTACCCCCTTAGGTCATTCTTGATTTTTGGGGGTGATTCCATATTATTTAGAGTTGATTTGGATCCAAAACACTAAAACCCTCATAATTAACCAATTTTTAAAAAAAGTTTAAACAATTAAGAAAATTTTGAAAATTTATAATTAATTCCAAAAAATCAAATTCAATTAAACTCATAGGCATCTAATTTGAATTAAAATCTAGTATTTTCCAAAAATATTAAACATTTAAATTTTGGTCAAAGTCAAAAAGGTCGGTCAAACCTAAATCAAAATCAACTAAAAACTTTAAAAATTCATAATTTTCTCTAAAAAAAATTCAAATTAAGCAAACAAATAGTCTAACTACTCATCATAAGTTCTAATATTTATTAAAAATCTAAAACTTCTAAAAGTAACTCTAATTTAAAAAGTCAAAATTTTTAACACCTTGATTATTGTAATGAAAATAATTTCAATAAATCTTAAAAATTCAATAATTCATTAAAATTTTAGAAATCTTTAATTTGATTAATAAAAATCACCTAACCAACTAAATCAACTTAATCAACCCCAATTTTTACAGGGTAACCCGGGCATATGAGACTATTAATTTAGCCCCAATGAAGGTTAAATAAACTTCACGACCTCGGTGTGCAACAAATATAGCAATAATACAACAATTTAAATATATTTAAATTGAGTGTTAATATACTAATATTTAAACCCTAATTAAAATTTCCTTAGTCTTTAATAAATTCAAATATTATAAAACTTCAACTAACTACCTAGCCTAGGATCTACCCCAACCAGATGACCTTCTACTCACTTTTTAGATGGTTTGGTAGGACAATCGACTCTAGATCAAGGTTAGGCTGATGTTTACGTTTTTGCTATATGCCAAATTTTTGAGATTTTATTGCATCCTTTGATTAAAATTGCTTGGTATGTCTGTTTACTTTTACTACACTATATGAAATTATGATGTGTTTGACGATTAGATTACCCTTAGGTTAGGATCGGTCTAGATTCTCACTAAGTTTTCTACAGGTGGTCATGCTCATATAGAGAAATAAAGGGGACTAAATAAATAATAAAAAATAATAACTACCAAAAGGTAGTTCAGCTTCTTAGCCCCCAAATAAAAAGAGCGTGGCCAGTGTATTTTCTTTTCCGCACGTATATAATCATTTGGGAATATGCCTTGATATTTTAATGTTTAGGATAACCTTGCAGGAGAGTCTAGAATTTTTATTTATATTAAATATAATTTGTTTAAAGGTATTGAGTTATGAAAGTGCATGTTTGAGTTAGGATATATGGGTCCAAAGCTTCGATTCCAAAGAGGAAAGGATACCCCTTAGAGCGATAGTCCTTTTCCATTTAGAAGCCAAAATTTGGATCATTTTTCATACCCAAAGTGGAAAGGGTGGCCTTCCCCCTAAAGGAAGATCTCTCTCTTTTCCATTTGGATAGCCAACTATGAAGAATCCCAAGAGCCCGAAAAGGAGAAGACCGAAGAATTGAAGACAAAGGGTATCCCACTCAAAGTCATGTGCGTCTATATTAGGATTAGAATCTGGGTTATTATCAGTGGTGCCCAACCACTTTAATTTCTTTATTTCTGGGTTGTAATTAGTAAGGCTATTTGTCTATGAATATTTATTAATTAATTTGATTATATTTGATGTGTTGACTTGATTACGTATAGGATTACCTTCTTTTCCTATTTTTTGATATTTATGTACTACTCTTTATTTTATCCTGGATACATGAGACTTGTAAGGGATTGAAAATTCTTTTAAAATTTTAGGATTTAAGTAACATAAAAAGATAACGAATCTAAGGAATTAGCTTGGGATCGCCCTCGGGTCGCATGCATATTAATGCATTCTTCTTTTCTTGCTTAAGACACTTCCTCATCTGCAGGTAGAGTTCAGATAATCTGACCTATGAGGATGAGGTTCTAAAACTGGAGAAGCCAAGTCTTCTAAAAAATTATTTTTTAAGCCTTTTTCAAAATTTCAAGCATACATGATTTGGGTATTTCAACTAGTATGTATTGCATCTAAAACACATTTAAAAGAGTATAAATTTAAATTACGTGTTTTTAACATTTTCTCAACCAACATAAGTCAAGGGGTCACTTAGGACAATCTCTAGAACTCAATCCCAGCTCTCAAAAAATTTAATAAAAATATCCTACCACTCTTTCGTAATATGACCGAACTCATGTATTTAAAATTACTAGGTGGTTAGCTGGTTCCCTAATCTAGACCGGGGTATGTCTAGATTCTATTTTACATTAGTTAGGTTTGGACTACTTTGGTCAAGTTTCAAAATTTAAATTTAGGATATGGGGTAGATTTTGGATTATAAGACCTCAACTTCTGAGAATATAATCTCAAATTTTTAATAAAATGCTCAACCTAAACTAAATTTTCTTTTAATCCAAAACTTAAAGCCCAACACTTAGCTTAGGTTGGGACACTTCTGGATAGCTCCAGATTCTCAAAGTGTCCCCTACTCTTCTTCCCTTAATTTCACAAATAAGTGTTCAATCTTGATCCATTCCCTTTTGAAATTCCAAAATTCACCTCCTTTCGTATCACTTGGAAAATCTTTTAATAAAATTCTCCATCATTTTAATCGAGAGTATTTGTAGGAAATCTCAATTTCCTATGATGTAATTAACTATAAGGGCTTGTGCTCATACGAGGTTTAGAACCACACACACCTAATTTTCAAAATCAATTTTCAAAATTTAATTGGGTTTCTTTGGGAAACTTAAAATATTAACAATCATCATTATCATATTTGTAGAATAAATAACAAATGATATTATCTCCCTTTGGGGAGATATATCATTCGTTGGTGAAGCCTCAGATATGAACTTAGCGATCATCCTTCTTGATTAGCGTAGCTGGATATTTAGTTGAACCTCATTTTGGCCCTTTCAGGACATACAAAGTTCTCTCTTAATTTTAGCTATGATATTCAAGTTGCGATTTGTAATTCTGAATCTGAACCCATTCTGAAAGATTATTTTTACCTCTCGAGGTGATATATCTTTTTTGATGGGTCTTTCAATCTTAGAATTAGAATTCATTAGCAATTTTAAATTCCCCAAAGAAAACTAATATTATTCAAACTTTCACAACCAAACACAACATCCCACCACATCCTGAACAGTCATTGAAAAATGTACACTTGACATTAAATTTATAATTGTTATTAGGGGGTTTGATCTAGTGAATAACCCTTGGTCCAAAAGGAGAAAGTTGAGACTCATCCAACTTAAGACCTAAGTCAGAAGACACAAAGTAATAATTCTTAAAATTCTTGTATGAAAGTAGATTAATAGAAAAAAGTCTCGTAACTTTGTCTTTCACATTATTGATAATCCTATGATGGTCCATGCCAACACCATTAAAAAGAGAATTATTCCTCTCCAACCATAAATACCCTAAAATGAGAGTAGGAATAACATTTCTAATATGACCTTCAGACTTGACAAACCAAAGCATAAGCATAGCGTTAATAGACAGTTTAGCATTATAGCAATTTAATTTGAAATTATCATCAAAATAACTCTAAGTTTCAACAACTAAAGGACCAAAAAGAAAAAATATAATGCATATTCTCCACATGATAGCAACATTGACATTTACAAGGGAAAATAAAACCTGTATTAATTAAATTATCTTCAGTAGGAATGAACTTATGCAAAACTCTCCAAATGAATACAATAGTGGTAGGAATACTTTTATGCCAAATCATAGAGAAAATAGTAGAAACATCATTCTTGATTCTAAAGGTCTAAAGGTATGTCAAGCATCCTTATGTCTAAAAGCACCATCTTTGGAAAGATTGGATAAAAGTAAATCCTCTTATTCAGTGTTTAGGGGAAGGTTAAGAATATATTGAATAATAGAATCAGGAATCACATTCATAAATTTATCATAGTCCCAACAGATATACGTAATGAAATAGTTCACCTTAATGGCATTAATGGATCAATTATTAGTAATATAATCAATATAACGAGAACCTAACTGATGATCTTGCCAAAAAAAAATATTACCAGCTCCAAGCCCATAGGAAAGATGTGGCTTAATAATCCATTTAGCCTTGTAGAGTCTCTGTGACACTTTAGAATCACCTTGGTTAAAAGAGCAAATAATGGGATGTCTACCCACACAATACTTAGCAAACATAAATTTAGGCCAAAGAATCATTTTAGCACAAAAATTATACCATAACTTGAAAGAAAAAGTATAAGATAAATCAAACATGCTCTTGCAATGTAAAGCTTCCTCATTTAACACACCGAATCAGTTGTCCCAAGAGGCCCAGATAAATTGAGTTGATATTAGCCACTTTCCAAAAAAAAATATTGATAATTTTATTAATCCTATTATAAATAGTTTGAGTGCGCAGAGGAGTTTGGAAAGTCTAAACAGGAAGAGAACAAAAAACACTTCTAATGAGAGTAAGCCGACCACCAAAGCTCAGAAAATTATAATACCAGGACAAAGGTTTATTTTCCACCTAGGTAATCAAATCATTAATAAGAAAGGATCTCTTATGACCTTTAAAAAGAGGAACCCCAAGATACTTAATAGGCATTTAAGCTTGCACAAAACTAGTAAGGGCTTTAATAACCACAATATGAGCATTAGGCACTTTGTTAGGGGAAATGAAACAACATTTATTTTTATTAAAAGACAACCCACTAACAGTTTCAAAATTTTGAAAAAAGTTTAAGAGTTTATTAATATGGTTTAAAGAAGTATTCGTAAAAATAATAAAATTATTACCAAAACATAAGTGAGATATTAGAAAACCACCCAAAGTCCTAAAATAGAGGCTAGGATGATTCTCAAAGAGTTTAGCAATGCCTCTAGATAACTACTCAGCCGCAATAATAAAGAGGACAGGAGAGATAGGATCTCCCTGTCTAAGACTATGAGAATATTTAAAAAAACCCGTGCTTTTGCTATTGACAATAATGGAAAAGTAAGATCCTTTAATGCAATTTTTGATACGACTGGTAAAAATTGAATTAAACCTAAATAATTATAAAAACTTCTAAAAAATATTACAATTAATGTTGTCATAAGCCTTAGAAATATCAAGCTTCAAAATCATATTGCTACTTCTCACCCTAACATCCATGTCATGAGAAAATTCTTAAAACAAAAGAATATCATCAGCAATAACTCTGCCCTTAAAAAAACCCATTTGATAAAGAGATATAATTTTAGGAAGAAGAGAAGTTAAAATGAGTCATAATTTTTTTTGAAATCAACTTACTAAAAATGGTACAAAGACTAGTAGGTCTAAAGTCATTCCAACTACTAACCAAGTTTGTCATGGGGATGAGCATAATAGAAGTAGAAGTAAAAAACTTAGAAATATTGTTCCCAGCAAAAAAATCCAAAACCATAGAAAAAAGATCAAAGCTATTAATATTCCAAGCTTTATGGAAAAACTTAGTAGTAAAGCCATCCAACCCAGCCATAGAGTCACCATTTATACCACACCTAATCTCTTTTAATTCCTCTAAAGAAGGGGGTCTAAAAAGCAACTCATTATCCTCCTGAGAAATAAGATTAGGAATAATAACAAGATTAACAATATAAGTAGGATTAAAATCCTTATTGAGGCTATTACAAAAATATTAAACATCCAAATTAGCAATTTTCTCCCCATCCTCTGTAACAAAACCATCATCATGACTGATTTTACTAATGGAGTTTTTGGCCCTTTTCCTCTTAACCAAAGCATGAAAATATTTGGTATTATTATCACCTTCAAAAAGGTGTTTCGCAGCACCTTTTTGCTTCCAGAAGGCTTCCTTCTAAGCTTATAATTTAAACAGACACTCTTTAGCTTCTCTGAGTAAAGTGAAATTAGCATCAGAAGAAAAAAAAAACTGATAATTAACTTCAATTGAGTTCACTTTATCTTCAAGAATCAGAATATTAGTGAAATTTTTTTGAACACATTGTGATTCCACCAATTAACAATTTATTTCAGTCTTTTTAATTTGAACCAAAATCTCTACATGCCAAGAACATAATTATTTGAATGCAAGGGGATATGCCAATTTTTCTGAATCACCACCAAGAAAGACTCATGGAGCAACCACATATTTTGAAATCTAAATTGAGACAAAGAATTCATCTATCTAAACTTAATAGAAATCAACATAGGAGAGTGATCAAAAAGAGTTCTACTAAGGCATTCAACATAAATATCATTAAAAGAGTTGAGCCAATTGTCATTAAATAAAACTTGATCCAAAAGTTGCCATAAATGACCAAAGTTCCAAGTGAATTTATTACCAGAAAAACCAATTTCAATTAAATTACAAAAATCATATTATTAAAATACTCTATAGAGTGATAGTTAGGAGTAGAGCCCCTAATACACTCAGAAGGAATAGAAATCATGTTAACATAACCACCCATAAGCTAAGGCAAATTGGAAACACTATAACAATTAACAAGTTGTCCCATAACACTTTACTAGTATTACGAGCAAAGGCAGCATAGATAAAAGAGGCATAACAATTCAAATTTAAAAATTCAATATTGCAATGCAGAACTTGAGTAAAATCTCCAATAACATCAATCCGAATAGGTTCCTTCCAAAAAACCCAAATCTTATTGGTAGAATTCGAAACAAAATGCTTAAATCTCAAAATTTTGGCAGTACTAAGCAATTTAGAGACATTAATAAGAGGTTCAAGCTAAATAAAAATAGAAATATTATAAATGCGACACAAATTCTTAACTCTCACCCTAGAAGAGGGGAAACCAATACCCCTAACATTCCAAATAATAGTTTTAAACATAAGAAAAAAATGTTAATGACTAATTTGCGAATGATGGGTGGTTCTAGGAGATTGCAGAATGATGTTCTTGCTTTTCCTGCCTCTCCTACTATGATATTTAGTAAAGCTAGTATCATTATCATCTCTAGCAAAACATTTAGCAACTATATTTATATCCTCCATATCTATAAAAGCATCACTATGATAATGAGAAGTAGAGGGAAACTTAATATCGATTTGTTGGCCCATCCGCCTTACCTGTTGAGGAAAATCACCCTCCTCAACCATACAATCTTCCTCCACTCTTCTTTTATTACTCATGGTAAGCTCAATATTTCCTTCCCCAAAGAAAAGGTTATCCTCTACCCTAGCCACTTCACCCTCTTCCAAGGTATGGTAATTCCCAACAATTTTTTTACTACATAAAGCAGTACCCGCATTAGCTTCCACCAATTTCTCCTGCTCGTTTAAAACCAAGTTATTTGTACAAGTAGTAGAAAGCAATATAAAATCCATATCTGAGAGGTTTTTGTTACGAATGCAAGGATTAATAGCATTGGAAATAATAGTATTTTGGTTAGTGGTAATAACCAACATTTTCTCACCCATCATTCCACGATCAGTATATAAGATAAAAATAGAGTTAACATTTTCTCTCTGAATATGAGTAGGAAGATCAACATTAGAAACAACTAGTTTAGTATTAGCACAAGCTAGTTATAAAGGTTCCTCAATATTCACACTCAATTTAGGAGCATTGCCCTCAAGCTCTCCAGGCTTAGGATTGACATTGTCATGAGCATCAGTAAAAACAACATTGCCGTGCGACTGCTTAGAGGAACCTTTTTCCTTATAAATATGAGGATACAACATATAACATTCATTTAAACCATGACCATGCATTTTACAATGAGAAAAAAAGGACAAGTTTTCAAATTCCACTTTTTAAAAATAACCATTCAACTCTGATGTAATGGAAATATCATTCGAATGTTTCTTATAGATATCAAAATCAACCAAAACATGAGCCACAAACGACCAAGAAATAGTAGCAGTAGCTTGGTCAGTTTGTAAAGGATTACTAGAAATCAAAGCCAAACTAAATAAGATTTGAGAATTAAAGAAATGAAGTCTCAAGTTTGAAAATGAAATCCATACAGGAGAAATTGGGGATTCCTCCGGAACATCAAAATCTGATGTCTATTTGAGTAAAGGTATTTGACATGCTTGAATATAGTAGGATCTCCTAGCAAAGATATGACTATAATTGAGATCATTAGAAAGTTGGATCGCAATATGTATCTGATGAAGTAAGTCGATATGGAAGGAACCCAAGAGCTTTAGATTAACAAAAAATTTACAAATACCATCATGGTTAGGTCTCTGAAGGATGAAATTGCCAACCAGTGTTAACATAAATAGAGCAGTAAACTGAGAAACCATAAAATCATCAAACATCAAAGCCAGACAACCCTTAAATGAAGTATGAACAAATTGAAGCTTATAGGTAGAAGAAGATGAACCAACCAAAACATCCTTAAAAGATTGATATTTTCCATCAAGAAGAGAGGAAGTTGAGGGGATTGTTGGTGAAATTTTTGAAAGCAGGTTTTGAAAATAATTCATTTACCTTAGAAAATTGGAATCAACTTTTGATTTGAATTTTGAGATCAAACATCCCATTAGAAAATTTATACCACTTTGGAAAGTGGAAATAAGATTTGAGATCTAAGATAGAACCACATATAACCTTAAGAGGACAAAATGGAGTTCAATCTAATTTCAAACTATGATATTCTAGGTAGATTATCATTAATTTCATGCTAAAATCCTTATTAACAAATGATAATCTCTGCTAAAGAAGAAGATACCATTGTTTAATAATTATTCAGATATGACGATAATAATCGTCGTTAGTTGAATTTTTTTAAAAGAAAACTAATTTGAGTTTTGAAAATTTCTTTTGATAAATTTGGGACTAAGTTTAAATTTCAATTATAACATTAAACCAAATATTAAGGGTGATTTATTACCTCAAAAGGAAGAAATAAAATCCTTTAATGGGTTTAGATCCATAGTTATAAATTTTATCTCAAATATTATCGTCTGATTTAAGGTAAGACTACATATGATCCTTGAGGGTCAAAATGAAGTTTAACCAAATATCGGGCTATGAAAATTGAGAGAAATGATCACTAATTTCATACTTGAATTGATGTTAACACATGATAAATCTCTCCGAAGAAAGAAAATATCATCCGTTAGCAATCATACAATTATGATGATCGTTATAAGTTTGATTTCTCAAAAGAAATATCAATTAAGTTTTGAAAAATAGATTTTTAAAATTGATGTGGGTTCTAAATCTCTTACGGGTGAAAACCCTCATAGTTAATTACATCATAGGAAATCAAAATTTCTTACGAATACTCTCAATTAAAATAATGGCAAATTTTTCATAAAATATTTTCTATAAGTGATATCAAAGAAGTTGAATATGAAATTTCAATAAGGAATAGATCAAATTTAATCACTTATTTTTGGAGTCAAGGGAAGAAGAGTAGGGGAATTTTTGAGATTTTAGAATATTCCAGAAGTGTCCCATCCTAATCTAAATGTTGGGATTTATGTTTAGGATTGAAAGAATATTTAGTTTGAGTTAAGCATTTTATTAGAAAATTGGAATTGTATTCTTGAAGATTGGGGTCTTATGATTCAAAATCCACCCTGAATCCTAAATCTAAATTGGGTACCACATAGTTGTGTCCAAAATATAACTAATGCAATATAGAACCTAGACTTACCCTGACCTAGATTGGGGAGCCAGTTAAAAACCTAGTCAATTTTAAATACATGTGTTCGGTCATTTTATAAAATAGTGGTACAGACATTATAATTAAAGTTTTAAAGAGCTGGGGCAGACATCTAGAGATTGTCCTAAGTGGCCCCTTAACTTATGCTAGGTGAAAATGATGAAGACAAATGTAATTAAAATTTAGACTTTTTTAAATGTACTTTTAAGACAATGCGTGCTGGCAAAAAAAATTCAAATCATGAATGCTTGAAATTTTTAAAAAGGCTTAAAAATTATTTTTTAGAAGACTAGGCTTCCTCAAGTTCAACACCTCATCCTTATAGGTCAGATTATCCTAACTCTACCTACAGGCGGGGAAGTGTCTTAAAACAAGGAAAGAAGATTGCATCAATATGCATGTAAACCCAAATGATCTCCAATGTATTCCCTAGATTGCTATCTTTCTATGTTATTTAACTCCTAAATTTTTAAATCTTTGATTATGAGTAGAAGAATTTTCACACTCTCACAAGCCTCATGTATCCAGGCTAAATCAAAAGTGGCAAAAAAATGCCAAAAAACTAGGGAAATCAGGCAAAATTCTAATCGCAATCATATTAACACATCAAATATAATCAAATTAATTAATAAATATCTATAAGTAAACTATCTTGCTTATTAAAACCCAAAAATGTAGAAATTAAAGTGGCTGGGCACCATTGAACATAACTTGGATTCTAATCCTAGTACATATACAAGTAACTTTAAGTGGGATACTATTTATCTTTAATTCTTTAGTCTTCTTTCCTTTGAGTTTCTTGGATTCTTCATAGTCGGCTACCCAAATGAGAAAGAGAACTCTTCCCTTGAGGGGAAGGTTACTCTTTCCACTTTGGGTATAAAAAAATGATTGAAATTTGGACTTCCAAATAGGAAAGGACTATCCCCCAAAGGGGTATCTTTTCCACTTTTGAATCTAAACTTTGGATCCATGTTTACCAACTCAAATGTGCACTTTCACAATTCAACATCATAAATGAATTACATATATATGAAAATAAAAAAAATTCTAGACTCTCCTGTAAGGTTATCCTAAGTATTTAATAAATCAATATATATATATATATCCACAGAGGGGCCTATGCATTGATTAAATAAAAGGGATACATAGTCCTTAAGGGGTCCTCAAGCTTTTTAATGGTCAAACAATCTATAATCATAAGAAGAACAAGAACACCTACAAGCTAGAGTTCCCCACTATAGAGCAGTTCAAAATTACCTAGGTACATTCTACGGTGCTCAAGCATAAACACCCAAAAAAGGAGAAACCCAAAAAACTTTAAAAATCTCTAGCGAGCCATCCTCAAAAACATATCAGCAATCCTCAGTGCCAAAAAATCCTGCAAAACATCTGATAGGCACAAAGAATATAACAGAAATTTCTAAAATAGTTTTTATAGCTAAACTTAAAAATAGTTTTATATACCAAAAACGGAATCCCATCATCATAATAAACCAACCAATGATCAGAATATAAGCCAGGCAGAGTGACACAATCACCTTTAAACACGATAAGCAACCAAGCAACTCACCGAGAGAGAGCACAAAATAATGGCCTAGTTGAGACAAACAGGAAAATAAGTATACAGGAAAAATAACAGCACATAGCCACCACTACCACCATCAATACCCAGGCCACCCAGTTCAAAATGATGAGAGAGAGAGAAGACAACCAGAAAAATGCTTGAAAAATGAGACCTGCATGTCAACCACAACAAATAACACCCCAGCATAAATCGACCCTACCAGGCACCAAGTCCAAGTCCAACAACAAACCAACCATCAAAAACCCAAACCATCCACCAATGGGGTTGAAAGAACATATAGAGAAACCAGACAGAATGCCCCAAGAAGAAAATAGCAATGGGAAACAAGAAGCAACACCAACAAAAAGAACCCAAAAACACCAAGATAAATAACAAACTTGCCATTACCTGCCCGAATAGAATACCAAAGAAATAAGCCCTACTATAGAAGCAAAATAAATGACCCCCACCAAGAGAATTGAAGAACACCAAAGAGCAGTAGCCATCAACATACAGATAAAAGCACTAGCCACCCGAGGAAGGAACAAATAGCCTTGAAGTAAGAACTCCAAAAAACATACAACAAACCACCCAACCATCCATGATAGAAGAAGTCAAAACCAATACAAGAAAAATAACACCAACACTGCTCCAGGTCAACCAGGCCATAAAAAAAAAATAAAACACACAGAGGCATCAGACAACCAAGCAATCTCTAAAACCTGGAATAAGGTTGAGAACCACATGCTAGGCCACCAAAACCACCTAAGATCTAACATAAGGAACACCAAAGTGATCAAGATTAATCAACCCTTATAAATACCTTGGAATGTTGGACACAATAAAATCCAAAAAATCCTCTTGGCCACACCCCCAATTAGCAAGCCAAGAAGCACAAACATTCCCATCATTATAAATATGATAGAACAAATACTTCAAAAAATAAAAATATTCTTAAACTCCTTAGCCATATAAAAAAAGTAAACACTGCAGCCCAAATCAACATTAGAGTTTAGGAATTTGAAATTATAATTAGAATTAACCTTGACAAGCATGTGAGTTAACTTAAGAGAAATACATAACCTTAAACCATAGAGGATAACCACAATAATAGCATATAAAGCATCCCCATTCTGAAGAGAACCAGTAAAAGTCATAATAAGCTTACTATTACTATTTCTGATAATACCACCTCAGCCCACACTGGAGACGCTACTAATCCCATCCACATTCAGCTTGTAAAAATTAGTGGGAGGTTTAATCCAATAAATGATTATATGATCTTTGGTAGTATCACCATTCTCCTAATTAAGGCCTAAAGTAGACCCCACAAAAGTATAGTTGTTGAAGCTCTTGGCAGAAATCAACTTAACAAAGAATAAGGCCAAAATCTTTTCTTTAACTTTTTGGATAACCTTAAGATAATTCATTTGAATACCATTAAAAAGAGAATTATTCCTTTCTAACCATAAATACCATAAAATGAGATAAGGAATGATATTTCTGATGTGTCCTTTAGTCTTAACAAATCAAGTATTAAGCATAGATTTCAAGGATAAATGAGAATTAAAGTAATGTAATTGAAACAAGTCTTCAAAATAAATTCATGTTTTAGTAGCGATAGGGCCTGAAATAAAAACATGTTGCATATTCTCTAAATGGAAACAACATTGGCATTTGGAAGGTAAAATAAAACCTATACTAATAAGATTTTCATCAGTGGGGATGAATTTATTGTCAAAGTTCTCCAAACAAAGATAGCAACAGTGGACGGAATACTTTTATGCCATATCATAGAGAAAATATTACCACAAAGATCTCAAGGCCGAAAGGCAAGACAAGCAATTTTCAAATGAAAGTGACCATCTTTAAACAAATCACATAAGATAATATCCTTAGAAGCAATATTTATAGGAAGGTTCAAAATTTTATGAATAATGCAGTCAGGGATGACATTAGAGAGTTTTTCATAATCCCAACAATTATCAGAAATGAAAGACTTAACCTTAATAGTTGCAATAGAAGAAGTATTCATAATGGCATCAATAGATTGATTATCCAACCAGCGATCTTGTCATAAGAAAATATTACCCTCATCAAGCCCCCAAGAAATGAAAGGCGCAATAGACCAATTCACCTTACAATGTCTCTTCCATACTAAAGAGTCACCATGATTAAAAATACAGGTAGAGGATGTTTACCAACACAATATTTAGCAGACATAAAATTAGCCCAAAGGCTCACTTTAGAATGAAAGTTATACCAAAGCTTAAAAGAAAAGGCATAAGTTAAGTAATTCATACTTTTACAACCTAAACCTCCTTCAGCCAAAACACCACAACATCTATCCCAAGAAGCCTAGGAAATTTTAGAACTATTGGACATATATTTCCAAAAAAAAGTGTAAATAAGCCTATACACTCTATTATAAACCTCTTTAGTAGGCAACAAAGTTTGAAAGATATAAACAAGCAAGGAGCATATAACACTTTTAACAAGAGTTAATCTACCATCAAAGCTTAGAAAAGTGGAATCCCCCGAGGAAAATTTATTCTGAATAGAAATAAAATGATCATAAAAAAGAAAAGATTTCTTACGACCTTTAAAGAGGGGAACTCCAAGATACTTCATGGGTAATTGACCATGCATAAAACCAATAACATCTTTAATGTCCAACATACGAGCATTAGGAATTCTCTTGGAAGTAACAAAACAACATTTGTTTTTATGAAGAGACAAGCAACTAACCATCTCAAATTGATCAAAAAATTCCAAAAGTTTATGAAACTTGTTCAAAGAAGCATTCGTAAAAATAATAAAATCATCCGCAAAACAAAGATGAGAAATAGGAAAACTACCCAAAGTTCTAAAATAAAGACTAAGATTATTCTCAAAGAGTTTGGTAAGACCTCTAGATAGAAAATCAGCAGCAATAATGAACAGAGCATGAGAAATAGGGTCACTCTATCTTAAACCTTGAGAATATTTGAAAAACCCATTACTAAAACCATTAAAAATGATGGAAAAGTAAACATTATCAATATAATTTCTATTAAGCTTAATAAAGATCGAATTAAAACTAAAGATATACAAAATGTTATAAATAAAGTTCCAATCAATATTATCATATGCCTTGGCAATATCCAAATTCGAGATCAAATTACCCGCTCTCACCCTAACATCCAGATCTTGGAAAAATTCTTGAGACAACAAAATATTATCAGCAATAGCCTTCCCTTTCACAAAACCCATCTGAAAGGGAGAGAGAATTCTTGGAAAAATAGGAGTTAAATGATTTGAGATAATTTTAGAAATCAACTTGTTAAAGAAATTACAAAGGCTAATAAGTGTAATGTCATTCCATGAGGTAACATAATTATTTTTGGGAATAAACATAATAGAAGTATAGGTAAAAAATTTAGGGATACAGTTACCCACAAAGAAATCCAAAACCATAGAAAATAGATCATTATAAATAATATGCCATGATTTTTGAAAAAATTGAGAAGTAAAACCATCAGGCCCAGTCATAGATTTGTAACATTCTTCCTTTGAGGGCATTATCTTTGGAATTCAATAGAACACCATGAGCCAGAAGACCAGAAGATTTGAAAATAAAGTATATTTATAGATTTGTAACATTCGTAGATGTAGAAAATCAAGCTTTTTATAGTGGAGCTTGACCACCATTCTTTCATATAGACCCTAATTTGAATTATAATTTTTTATACAAATGAAATCACAAATTTCTTATATATAATGCTTCATAAATCATACATTACATTAATATGGGTGGTAGATTACTATAGAGGGTATATAATTTTTATTGGTTTAATTCAATGTATATGTTCTGAGCTTTGTAAGAACATGTATACTAGATCTAGGACAAAACAATAGTAGTACTGAATAATATTACTATTGTTTTGATTTTATTTTCAACAACCTACAAGACAACAACAAGTAAGCCACAACCCACTGCATTCAGGTTTGAGTATGTTATTCCAATAAGTATAGGTTTGTTGATGTCAGCTTTCTTAGAAAATTAATCATGTATATTAAAGTGAAAGTAGAGTCTAGAGTATATTAAGTGTATATTAGAGAAACTTTAAGTGAAGCATCACTTTAAAGTGCATTAACGTAGCATTTGCATTTTTGTAAGTCTAGATTAAAGATTTGAATCCAGATCCTTGATTATAAGTAAATGATGAGCTACCTATCTTGCATATATTAGGTTCAACATGAATTTTAAATTATATGCTTTAGATGGTTAGTTGGTTGTCCACACAAAGAAGTCGTTTTTTTTTTCACTCAAAGAAGTCATAAGTCCAAATTGAACGTTCGTTAGGGTTGCTAAGCCCTTATGAACTAGCCCGAGGATAACCAAGAGGGGGGTGAATTGATGGTTTTAAAAATTCTTAAATAAAAAGTAAAAATCTTTTTTAAACCTTTTTTAATATTTTAAAACAAACATGATCAACCTTTGATGCAAAATCAACTAACAAAATAAATCAAAGACTTTAACTATACAATCAAGCATAGAAAATTAAAGTGTGGAAATTAAAATACAGAGTAGTAATAAGAAAGAATACACCAAATTTTATAGTGGTTCGGTCAACCTGACCTACTTCCACTCCTCGGAGGCACCCTCCGAGTATTACACTAAAATTGTAGTGCCTCTCTTTTTGCTACCACAACAATATGCAGAAGTCCTTATAAAATCATTTTCACCTGATTAATTTAGGCATGATTGATACAAATTATCCAGGGCAATCACGATTGTACTGTACAACTAATATAATTTTGAGAAATTAAAATCTTGCCTAAATGAGTTTGGCGACTGGTTTTTTTTATGATTTGAGCTTATTTCCCAGGATGATGGGATTATCATCTAGGATGATTTTCTTAAACAAGTTTACATGACCTAGATGCTGTAATTATGGTTTCTATTTTTGACTGATTGTCCAGGATGATATAAAATCATCTTATATGATATGATCAAAATAGGAAAATTCCAACTCACTAAATTTCTTACTCTGAGTGTTAGTGTACAAGGTTACTTAGCTTTAGGATCCATCAAAGTACATTTGACTCAAGAAAAGATAAAAAAATGCATTCAAATAAAAATTAAAGACTAACTCAATCCTAGTATACCTGATCTTGACCTGATTATCGTTCCAAGCAAACTTATGGACCTAGAAGATTAGTGAGGTTGGCATATAAAATAAATATGCATGAATGACAATAGTCAAGGAACACTAATATTTTTTATCATCAAAATCACAATACTTTGGTCGAGATCTACAATAATCTCCCCTTTTTTTAGGATAACAAACATTGTTATTGGAATATTTCAAACCATTTTTTTTAATTTATTAAAAAAATAAAACATAAAATAAAGGAAAACAATATAAGAATTAAAATAAGCAAACAATATAATACTAACACTACTCTCCCTTTTGACATCATGAAAAGGAGGAAATAGAAAAACAACCATTAAATAAAAAAAAATAAGTAACACATATTAAAAAATAATTAACACATAATGAAAAGAAGTAAAAAAATACAATGAAAAGATGATAAAATAATAAAAAGAGCATAAAATAAGTTTTTTATCGATACTAGAAAATGATAAATTTCTCATGTGATTGAGTTAAAAATTAGTAAGAAATGAATTAACAATACCAAAATCCAACAAAATGGTAGAACAACTGATCTTGTTAGCCTCAGCTCGGACTCCATACGGGATAAAAACTTTCTAAAACAAAAATCTAACTTAGAAAAGAAATCACATAAGAAAAGTGATATGTTCAAAACTTTGTTTCAAAAAAATATCTTATAGAATAATATAGCAAAGTAATTAGTCACAATCAAGAGTTTCAAAGATCAAGTCTTTGAAAATATCAAGTGACACATGAATTCTTTTAAGATTTAATGGTTTGAAAGAGAAGGAAGCTTGATTTTTTATGGGCTCATTTTGTGTCTCTTGTTAATTATTTGGCTCACTTTGTGCATCTTTTGATTTTTTATATACTTTATGTATATTTTAATTATTTGGCGATCATTGTGTATATTTTTAGTTTTTTTTTGCTCATTTTATTCCTCTTGCTATTTTTATGAGTTAGCTTCCTTTCAAAACCTTTAAAGACTCTCAATTGTGAAAATATCATCCATATAATAGAGAAAAAAACTCATTCTTTAATTATAGGGAGGAGTAGACCACAAAGCAGAATCATATTCATTTAAAAGATAAAAAACTTGATTAAGAAAGTTTGAGAGTGATTTAATAACTTTAAAAAATATTCATGTGAGATAGATTAGTGTAGGAAGATAGAAAAGATCTCAATTTTAAAGTCCAATTGCTAATTTGAAATAGATTTTCACTTTGAAAAAAAATATGCCATTAAAGGAGTTAGAGAAGGTGAAATAGTTAATGATGTTTCTTCCTTTAACTGATTTAGGGTTATCAATCATTGTTTACAAATTTTAAAAAATAAAAATAAGGTAAAAATATCATTCTAGTAATGACCAATAACAAATTGAAAGGAAGAGTAACATATAAATGAAACATGGAAAACTGCAGCATAAAAACAAATAAGAAAACAAAAACAAAAGAATGATCATAAAATATAAAATTCAAAGTTCAATAATCATCAAGTTCATGCATTTATGTCTATGACACCTAATATGGACCTTAAGATGCTGAAAGTTTCAAAGGTCAGTGGTTTAGTAAAGATGTCAGATAGTTGGTTTTCAATTGCTACATGGTGTAGCTCAATGTCTCCTTTAGTAACATTGTCCCTAATAAAATGATACCTTATATAAATATATTTGTTATAGAATGTTGGATAGGATTTTAAAAATCACATAGAATTAACATTGTGCCTACAGGTAATCCTAAATCAAGAATCTGTAGCTTTAACCAAAGGACTTGGGCCACAACCTTCTAAGGCTATATATTCAACTTCAATAGTGGAAAGTGCAATTGAGTTTTATTTTCTATTGGACTAGGAGACTAAGGATTGTCCTATGAATTGACATGTTTCAGAGGTACTCTTTCTATCCACCCTACATCCTATAATGTCTAAATTAGAATATCATATAATCTCAAAAGAAATGCTATACAAAATTTCTAAGTTTTTTATTCCTAAGAGAAATCTAAGGATTCTCTTAATTGCAATCAGGTGGGAATCCTTTGGATCTGCTTAAAATATAGCACAAAGGCACACACTAAATATTATATCAGGTATAGATATCAAGTAAAGGAGCGATCCAATTATTCCTATATATTTCTTTTGATCAACTGATTTTTCATTTGAGTATTTATCTAATTGAACACTAGAGATCATGGGAGTGTTTATTAGCTTGGCTTTATCCATTTCATATTTCTTTAAGATGTCCTTAATGTATTTTGATTGATTAAAAAAAGTTCAATCATCCATTTGCCTTATACTAAACCCTAAAAACTAGGATAATTCTCCCATCAAACTCATCTCAAATTCCTTACTCGTTATTTTAGAAAAATTATCACATAAATTTTTATCAGAAGATCCAAAAAATATATCATCAACATAGATCTTGATAATGAATAATTCATCAACTACTCTCCTTAAAAAAAAAGTGGTGTCTACGCTTCCCTTAATAAACCCCCTTTCTAGTAGGAATGTACTAAGCCTCTCATACCATGTTCTGGGTTCCTTTTTTAATCCATACAAAGTCTTTTTTAATTTGAAAACATGATTTAAAAATTAGGAATTCTCAAAGCCTAGGGGTTACTCTACAAACACATTTTCTTTTTATTACCCCATTTAAAAAGGCACTCTTGACATCTATTTGGAAAATCTTAAATATCTTATAATAGGTAAAGTCTAGTAGCACTCTAATCTCTTTTGATTTAGCTACAGGGGTAGAAATCTCTTTAAAATCAATCCCTTCTATTTGATTATACCCCTTAGACACCAATCTTGCCTTATTCCTAACCACCACACTAAAATCATTCATTTTTTTCTTAAAGACCCATTTGATTCCTACTACACTTTGGTCCTTAGGTTTCTACTAGCTCCCAAAAATCATTCCTAACAAATTAGTTTAGTTGGTGGGTTCAGTCATTAAGATTACCCAAGGGCTTGATTGATGTTAGTGGGTTCAGTCATTGAGATGAAGGTGTTAACCTTATTTTTCTCCAGGCCATTCGGTCAAGGAGTTTGATTTGGTCCAATTGACCGAGCCAGGCCCCAAGACCATCTCCCTTGTATTCCTTGGGTCGAACCAAATATGCTGAGCCCAGACCTAAGCCCTTAGTCAACCTGGTTGACCCAAATTGATCCAAATGCTTTCTTTTGATTTTAAATCAAATTCAAACCTTCTCAAGCTCAATTATAGCCTTCTTTGGACTCAATGGGTTAGACCCAACCCACTGGGCTCTGACCCTTATCCTGGGTCAACCTGGTTGACCAGGTCCACCTAGGTTAACATAATTAGGCCTAAATGGGTCAATTTAATTCCAGATCATTTCAAACCTTATCACTGGCTCAATCCTTTACCTACTTGGGTTTGTATGACCATGTTGATTGGGTCAACCCTTGGCTTGGCCAACCTTAGCCTTGCATGATCAAATGTGACCTATTTTAGGTTAAATTCTCTCTCATATAGCATTCAAACCCTTCCCTATTGAAAGACCACAGCTAACTTAAGTGGTTTTCTCTCTTAATCAACCCTAGGATAGATCTAGACTATCCATCTAGATCCTTCATCTTTAAATAGTCTCTTTAGGGTTTCTTTTAGGGTCTCTAGTGATTACTCTTTTCATAGACCTTCTTAGCACTTGAAACTTTGTGAGAGAGCTCCCACGACCTCCCTTCACATTTTCCAATCTAAACCCGCCGCCAATACCCCGCTGGCAGCGAGATCTCTGATGAGCCTAGGTCAAACAAGTTCCCAAGAAATTTCCTATCGATGCAAGGCATTTCAAAGCGCAATTTCAACTAGAAAATTGTACGAGGATAATCTACAAGCTCAATCGTGTCGAGAATTTGACGATCCAATGGTAAAATCCTTCAGAAACCCTAGATTTAGGTCAAAGCACTTAGATCTATTTAGCTTGTTGAAAAGCTCTTATTAAGCCAAGCGAACACAACTCCATGCTTTCTGTTCATAAGGTTAATCTTAGTTTAAAATTTCATTGAATTCGGACTTGTGGATTGAGAGAATGAATCATCATTCTATTATATGGTTTGATTCGGCTTTCTGTTGAGTCTTGTGTAATCTGGGCTTTTGATCTTCCGATTAATGGTCTAGATCACATTCTTTGACGTTCTCGTTCGACCGTGTAATGCTTCCGCAGTCCCTCCCTTTCATCTGCAGAAGGTCAGACGGTCCTCGGACGATGCCTACGTGGCTAAGTGGCCTCGCATTCTCGGCAATCATTATCACGATCATTGCAGCAATGATTGCTGGCGGCGCAATGATTGTGCCATTGCGCAGTCATTGCTCACAATCACAGGATGACTCCCAGACCTTCGCCATTTTATTATACTATGCTTTTATAAAAGTTTTTTTTAAAATAGATTTTACTAAATAATTACTATAAATTAGTTTTAAATTAAAAATATATGTATTATATATCAAAATTATTAGAAAAATAATACATTTAATTAAAAATTAATATTAGTTTAAAATATTAATTATT
>NW_021319137.1:403699-413657 GCF_001605985.2 Dendrobium catenatum | reverse complement strand
TATATTTGAAAAATTATATTCATATAATATATATATATGATATATATAATATACTATAATATATAGTCATATTTATAATTCCATAAAAAATGTTCAGTTATATTTTAACTTTGATATTAAATTAGTTTAGGTATTTGTTGAACAATTATTAATATAGTAATACTTAATTATTATTATAAATTAAAAAATTAATAATAATTAATTTTTAAAAATAATATGCACTATTTTTATTCCCTTAAGATTCTCAAAAACAAATTTTTTGAATTATTCTATATTATTATATTAGTTATTTAATATAATATATATATTTTGAGTATTTTATAATTATTAAATAATTAAATAATTTAATGTATTTCCATTAATAGTTATTTAACCCAATTCTAAATATTTCTCAAATAATTATAAATTATTATTTTGAAATTATCTTTAGAAAGTTTCAATATTTAAATTAATATTAATTTAATGATTATTTTTTAAATAATAGTTATTTTAAATTATTTTAAAATACCCTTTTAATACATTAAACTTAAAATTTGTCATACATTAAAATTTGATTGTGACATATAATTTCTTAAAGTTTTTAGAAAAATATGTATTTTATTATAAAAATATTTTCATACATTAAAAATTATTTTTGTGATATATTTTTGTACTATTTAAATATTTAACTTTTGAGATAATATATAAATAATTATTATAATTATTATTTTAAAATTACAAGCTATTTTCAAATCTCTTATGAGACCTTCTTTTGGGTGACTAGTAGATCTCCCATGAGTATGAATATTGAATTATTTTGAATTTCATTAATTTCTAAAAATTAATTTATTCAATATGTGTATTTTAAATTATTTTAAAATTACATATATTTAAATCCCTTAATTTTGGGAGATCCATTCTTAAAATTTAAACATAACTTATACTTATGAATAGCATTCATGGGGAGGTGGATTAGTAGATGGTTGAGCCCCAAGCATTCACTAATCACATTGATAAGCACGCTTAATTTCTTATTTTATCATATTTTGCATGCATATGAAGCACGAGCACTTAGCCTATAAGCCCTCCTAGACCCTAAGAATTGGTGTGTTTATTTTTTTATGTATTCTCTACATGTTACCTCAAGGCTTAGTCCAAAACTTACTTTAAAACCTATTTAACGTAGTGACACCCAAAGGATAATAATTAAGGATCCGTCCAGCGAACTTAGAAAATTCTATGAGCTAGGATAAATTACTGAATGACATAAAACTTTCAACACTTAAACTTAGTGACATCCCAAACCTCTATGAATTTTCTAGGATTTTTAAGGAGCCTTTAGATCACTTAATTAAAAACCCTAATTTACCCATTAATTAGGCCCTTATAATTTTAGAAAATTTGAATAAATTCAAATTACCTCTAAAATTATCATAATACCTCAAACTCTCCAAAATTCAACCTTTAACTTTAGATAATTAGGGCCCCTTAGTTGGCCTTCAATTTGGACCTTAATTTAATTTTAATTAAAATTCACTTTTTTGCCTTAATTAAATCATTAAAAATTATTAAAAATTCTAAAATTTTCTCAAACAGTTGGAAACACTTCTTTAGGTCATTTTTGATAATTGGGGATGATTCCAAGCAATTTGGAGCTGATTTGGTTCAAAACCATAAAATCCCCCTTCATTAAATAATATTCGATAATTCTTTAATTACCCAAAATTTCCAAAATTCATAAATTTGCCTAGAAAACTCCAAATCCAGCAAACACAAAACCTAAATACTCCTTTTAAGCCCTAATATTTAACAAAATTGCTAGAACCCCTAAACCTAGCATGTTTCCTATAGTGATCTTTTGGTCCCCCTTAGTCTTGCATATAGGAGGGCCCTGGACGCTCTAAAATTCGCTAAGAAAACTTAACTTCAAATATCACTACCCTAAGTATTAAAATAGACGCACAAACTAAATTAACTAAAATGAATCTTAATTCATTAAAATTAAACCTTAATCAAATTTCCTTTTATGGCTTTCAACAAACTCTAACTTTAGGCAATTTGAATTAATTATCTTACTAGGACCTATCCAAAGCCACACAAGCCTATTATAAATACAAAATTATTTGCTAGGGCATCACTTCTAGCTCTAGGATTAGGGTCGGTGTTTACTTTTTTTACTTTCTATGATACGATTGTGTGTGGTACGAGTGTTGATTGATTACTTTATTTTGATATATTGTGATTAATGTGATGCTTATTTCATTATTATGATTTATATACTCTGCTTATACTATCATGTGCGTGTTAGATTGCCCATAGGCTAGGGTCACTTTTATGCTAATCAAATCTTATGTAGGTGGCCACACTCGTGCAGTGCTAAAATAAAGTGGGCAATCATGATTAAGCTTTAAATACTAATAATATTTTATACAGATGCTCCAGAGACTACTCCCTCTTAAAATTAAAAGAGCGTGGCCAAGCATGTTTATTTTTTTGAACCTATTAACTACCTGTGTTGTGATATATGAACTGCTTGTGCTTTTTATTAGGATAACCTTGCATGAGTTTGAGTCTAGAAATTTCTTTTTTATAATGTAATATAACTTGATGTAACTGAGTTGTGAAAGTCTTCAAAAGTCTAGCATTTCAAACATTTGGTACCCAAAGAGAAAAAAAAGGTCCCTTCTCGGGGAATTTCTTAGTCATTTATGTACCCTTCTAAAAGATGAACCTGACAGAGCCTAAAGGAGATGATCCAAAGGGAGATAATCCAGAGAAGGATGATCCTTTTGAAGATGGAGACTTGAAGATGAAATGCCTGGCTTTGAAGACTTGCATCATTTGTTAGGATTAGAATCCAGGTTGTTGTCAGTGGAGCCTGGCCAACATTACTTTTTTACAGACTCTGAGTTATATTTATACAACACATGTCGTGGACTTTAGACTCTACTTTTTTGTGTGTGGATGATTTATATTAATGTGTTTACATTATGTGCACATTAGAAATTACCTAAAGAGAGAAGCTCTGAGAGAAATTAGTTATTGAGGTTATTTTTTAAAAAACTTGAAAACCATGGGTTTTTCGCTGAAATGTATGGCGACGGAGGGTCGCCGGCCACCCATTTTCGATGGCTCTATGGAGGTTCGGCGATCAAGAATTGGTAATTCTATTGGACCAGTTCTATCTTTTTCATCGTCTCCGCCTGCATTCGGAGACATCCATCCAAGCTTTGTTCAGGGATCAAAGGCAAAACTACGTACATGAATGCCATTAGTAATCAAAGAAGGAGGATCTATATTGCCTCCCAAAAACGCACCTGAAGTGGAAGGGAAAGGGAAAGCTCTGATAGTTGACAATGAAATAACTATGCATATGAAGAATAGCAGAATTTCTAAAATCTTACAGAATGGTGAAGCTTCTCCTTCGTCAATGTCATTTCCTAAGCTCATAACAGAAGAAAATACTAAAGAAACTGTTTTACAAAATGCCTCTGTAAAGATGAATGGTGTAGATCATGAGCTAGATCATACTGAGGCTGAAACAAGAAAGTTTTCTCTGGAAATTACTGATACAATAGACTCTGCAAGTCTAGATGCAAATAAATCTGATTTGGAGCAAGTACGTGAATGCAACAACGGTGACTTGGGATTGTGCAAGGAATTTGTAAATGAAGTTATAGAAAGAAGAAAACATATCAACCAACAAAAAGCTTGGAGCAAGAAGGAACATATAAAGGTAGCCCACCTTGAATTAGGAGATTTTTTATCAAAAGATGGAACTACAGTTAAACTGCATGAAGACAAGGTGATGGAAAATTTTGATAGACTTTAAAATTCAATTGTAATCAAGGTTTTTGGAAGCAAAACTCCTTTTCTTGTGGTTAGTACAGAGCTTAGAAGACAATGGGCATCCTATGGGATGTTCCATCTAACGATGTTAGGATTGGATTGGGTGCTTTGCTCCTTTTATGAGAAAGATTCAATGGAGGCTGTCTACTTTAATGGCCCTTGGTTTGGAAATAGCAAAATCATTGGGATGGACAAGTGGTCTGCAAGCTTCAATCCGACTTCCTTAAAAGATTTGAGTGCACATATTTTGATAAGACTTCCAAACCTCCCACTTCTATGCTGGGATGAAATCAACATTTGCAAAATTGCTTCTATGGTTGGAAAAGCCCTATTGATTGATGGCAATTTGTTCCAATGGGGTAGAAGGGAGTTTGGAAGAGTTTGTGTTCACCTTAATTTGGACACAAAACTACCCATGCGAATTTGGGTGGAAGGAAGCATGGGTAAATTTTTTCAAAAAATAGAATATGAAAGGCTTACAGAATTCTGCTATTGTTGTGGGAGAATTGGCCATAATATAAACTCTTGTTTGGAAAAATAACAAAATGAAACCAAAGTTTCAAAGAAAACTGGGGAGATCACAAAAAACTACCTGATGATAGCTTGAATGTTAGTAATACAGAAAACGATGTAGTTCCTAATGCAAAAATACCAAATATGGCCCTTGGCTTCAAGTCAATTATGGCAGGAAGAGAAATTTTAAAAATTCTATCAGGAATTCTATCTCCTGAGCTGATAAGCAAAATGCTTTAAATAAAATTATTGCAGGTAGTAACCAGCCTGTTTGGAAGGCAGTAGAGGTTGTAAAATCATCTAATGTGGAGGATTCGGGTAATCATATAGAGGAAGCTAATCAAGATCCTCAATCTGTAAAGGAGGTTCTCCCTGCACCCAAAGTTGTTAAAGGTATGAATGTTCCTTCATCCAATTATTCAGTAAACAAATTCAGCATTCTAGAAGAATTAACAGAGGAAGGTGAAATCACATCTTCATAAGTGGTTGAAAACAAATGAAGTCAACAACAGTGAAGTTAAGTTGGTTAAGGAAACAAAGGATGGAGGATCTTCTACAATTAAAAGGAAAGGTTTTAAACAGTTAAAAGGTTTAGGTGTTGAGATTCGTTCACTATGAATTAGGTTGTTAAACCTAAGCTTATGTCCCAAGGCTATCCAAGAGGGGGGGAGCATTGGTATTTTAAAAAATTATCCCTCTTGAGTATGTTGAACTGAAAATAAACTTTAATGGATTTTTAGAAAGTTTTTCAACCACAATTTTTAGAACTAAACAAAATGCGGAAAATAAAAAGTAGTAAAAAATTAAAAGACACAGAATTTATAGTGGTTCGGTCTAAACCAGACCTACATCCACTCCCCGGAGGCACCCTCCGAGTATTGCACTAATATCATTAGTGACTCTCCTTTAGCACCCACAGCAAGGCGGAGAAGCCTTTACAAAAACTCTTTCCACCACTACCCGGTGCGGCAGAGAATCGTCTTCCTTTTACACTTATCCCCAGTGTTAGCAGAGAACCGTCCATCCTTTCATACTTTCCTAGTGTGGTCAGAGAAAGACCCTTCATCCTTTCACACTCTCCTAGTGTGGGCAGAGAACCTTTCGTCCTTTCACACTCTCCTAGTGTGGGCAGAGAACCTTTCGTCCTTTTACACTATCCTAGTGTGGGTAGAGAACCCGTGACTGTTAACACTCTCCAAGTGTCGGCAGATAACCGGATCTCCTTTACAGATCTTCTCACAAGAAAATTTAGAAGGAAGAAAGAAAAGAGTGAAGTAATCCCAAATCACAAGTAGAGATTCTTATCTTTGAACACCAAGAGAAGCCTTCACGCTCCAGTGGTAGGAATTCTCCTTTGAATGCTCTCTCACATTCTCTCCTTGACTCTTCTTTCAATAGGCACGAAGATCAAATGGCAAAAAGATTGAGTGACAATAAAAATTGGACCATATATAGGAGAGACAAGAAAAACCATCCAAAACTGCAAAAATATTCAAGTTAACACATAATGGATCATCTCGTACGATCGTGGATCGTCCTGGATGATTTTATTTAAAGTGTAGGAAATGATCCTTATGTATATTGGTATGAACTATGTTCGTACACGATCATCGTCCCGTATGAACTTGGTTCGTCCGGTACGATCAGTTATACCATAGGTCAGTTCTCAAATAACTGCATGGACGTAACTGACATTAGTAAGTCGATTCACATCGTCCTGGGACGAATAGGACTTCGTCCGAACAAAATTTTTATAGAGAGCAACTCGTCCTAGCTCGATAATAGATTTCGTCTGAACGAAATTTTTATAGAGCCTAACTCGTCCTAGGACGAAATTAATTTCATCTTGGACGATCAGGACTTAGAAAAATTTTCTCCAAATCCTGTTTGTTCCATTGCTCCTAGGACGAGATAACTAACCTGATCGTCTCGAACGAACTAGGTTCGTCCTGTACGATCAGAACAAATTTTATAAGATCTCCTTAAGTATGTGTGTGTGTTTTTTTATTCACTCAATTACAATCACTCCCTCTCAATTCAAAGAACAATTTAAAGCTTCAATTTGCAAAGGATTGTATGCTGAATTTGATTTGAAGTCTTCATAGTTTGGAGTTTATTTTTCCTGAAATGTTAGTACACGCAAGAGTAAAAACAAATCTTCCAAAAAGTGTTAGGAGATAATTACACATAAAATAATAATATTTGAATTAATCAAAACTATACAAGTTGCAAGAATGTAACATATGCAAATAGCAACTCTCTTAACAATCTCCCCCTTTTTGATGATGGCAAAATAATTATTGTTTGTAGGATTTCAAATTTTAAGAATCTCCTAAACTCCCTCTGAATTGATGAATGTATGAAAATAAGGAGGCTTTGATTCAAAAATTATTTTTATTTTTTTTTAAATTTTATACAAAACAAAACAACAACATAATCACAAAAACAAAATAAACAAAAATACTAACACAATATACAAGACTCAGAAGACACAAGACACAATACAAGATACTCAAGACACAACACAAGATACAAGACACAAAACACAATTCAACAAACAATTTCTCCCCCTTTTTGACAACAGCAAAAAGTGAGGAAAAACAACTTGAAATGAAAGTAGAGATATGAAAATTATTTGATAATGTAATCTAAACATTGATTGAAATAAGTTATGCAAATAAAATTAAAACACTAGGCAAATCATATAAATTCATATAATTTAAGAAGTAATATAATATAGATAATAAAAAGAATTTATCAAAAACATGAATCAGTTTAGACACTAAGATAGTGAATATCATTGCAATAAGGATGAATGAAAAATTGTATATTTCAAATTTAAATATTAATTATAAATGAACATAAGATCAATTTGAATTAAGAGATTAAAAGAATTTGGAAAGAAATAACTATCATATGTGGCGCTTTGCGCTTCTTTTTCATAGTAGTGGCACATTTTTGTGCATCATTTTTATTTTGGGCTTATTTTGTACCTCTTTTTCACATTGCAAACCTTTGCACATTTAATTTTTTTATTATACTTTTACACAATTTGCAAGAGTAATTTTATTCTTTTCAAAAATAATAATCTAAAATTTTAAATCTTTCTAAGTACATAAATAATGATTGATAAGTGAAATATAAAATAAGAAAACATCGCAGTTACAATAACAATATTAACAATAATACAGTCTAAAGAAGAGACATGAAATTGATAAACCTAATAATATCAAGTTATAAACAAAACTTAAACTTAGAATAATTAGATTTTCTAATGAATTTAATTTTTCTTGCAATTTAGGTTATAGCACGATTAAGATTAAAAATCTCATGATTTACATAAAGTATAACAAACATTTCAAAAGTAAATTTAAATCAAAACACAATAACTTATATTGATATCATTTTAAATATTATAAGGATTCATTCAAGATATTAATACAATAACTAAAATAAAGAAGAAATACATCAAACTACAAAACAACAACTAACACATAAACCACAACAACACAAACACAAAACATAAAGTGCAACAATCACTCAGACGGTCCCTGATCTGGAGGAGGATGAGGAGGAGGAGCACCACCAAAGAGGTTAAAATATGTACTCATCATAAGTACATTGGTACTAATATCATTCATTTGCTCCCTTATATAGCCCATGTCATGTTGATATTGAGCAGCCTGCTCCTATAAATGAGTCTCAATTTGATCAAGGCGATGGTCAAAATGAGTCTCTAACTGATCAAATCTTTGAACCAAATTCTGATAATTTGGTTCATTTGCAGGAGCAGGTGCACCTTGTGGCTCTTCTTCTATATCATTGATGACATGTGCTTTTCCTGATTCCTCCTTTAAGATCGCTCTAAATGATCCGTCATTGTAATAGAGCGATTCTTCAAATTCTTGATCAGGATGAACCAAGTTATACTTCTTTTGCAGAACATAGGAAACTAAGTGTCCTAAAGCAATATTCCTCTTTTTTTTTCTGTTTTGCATGGCCAATTTAAGAAAGCCCATAAAGGTAGTCAAGAATAAGCTGGGCTTCATCTATAGGCTCATTTGTCATGATTAGAAAAGTCACCATAGAGAGAAGGGGGGTAATATTAACTCTATCACCAGCTTTTGGAATGATTGAAGTTCTAAGAACATGCTGGATGATGCGAGCATTACGGACAAGACCGGCTACCCTAGCCACATGCTCATTTAAACCAGTCCCTCTAATCACCCTATTGATTTCATACCATTTATATGTATCATTGGTGATTAAGGTATGGGCTCTACTCCCCTCAGTCCTTAAATTTAGAAAAGCTCCTAAGTCGTGTTTAGTGATTTCAACTTTTTATTTGAAAATAATGGAGTGAATCACAGAGTGGTCAGAATTGAAGGACATATTAGCTAGAAAGTAGTGGAAGGTTTCTTTGTTATAGAGGTGGACCAGAGTAAGGATAAAGTGAAACTGAGTTGAAGCAAATAAATGCATTACCTTAAAGGTAATATCTTCTTGAATTAAAATTTGAGGAGTGATTTTGGAAGAAGCAAATCTAGGAAAAGAATCCTCATTTGCTTTGGGTAGAAAGTTTTCGGACGAATTCCTATGTGGCTTCTTCACTAAGACTTTTTGACGCTTACTTGAATTGGCCATTTGAAAATGATCTAGAGTAAGAAAGGAGTTGAAAGTGATGTTTAGTGTGTGAGTATTGAGTTAAAAAGCCTGCCTATATATTGAAAATGACATGTTCGTACCAGACGAAAAATTTTTGTCCAGTATGAAATTCTCGATCGTCCCGTACGAAAATATTTCGTACAGACGATTCAATACGACCAGAATGAAATAGCTTTTCATAATCAACGTAACTTACAAAGCATCCTTTCGTGCAGACTTTTGACCAGTCTGATCGTACAGACGAACACGTGTTTGTCCGAGGACGATCAGAACTTATATCGTTTTAATGACAGTTGAAACCGTCCCCTACATCGAACCGACATGTGTTCGTCCAGACGAACCAAAGGTTCGTACAGACAAAGTTCATATTAAAAATTACCTTATCCATTCAACTGCTCAATTCATTCATCCCGTCATTTAAAAAATATTTCGTCCCGAACGATCGTGACGATCGTACAGATGAATTACATTAAAAAATAGCATTCAAACAGTTCAAAATTTGACACCTTGTCACACTACACAAATTGTCCCATATGAAAATAACTCGTCCCAGACAATGATGACCAAAAAAAATTTTGCACTAAAAAAAAAAACTACAATTAAAAAATAAAATAAAACAAAATAAATACCAAAAACAACAAAGAAGCACAGATTCTAAAGGGAAAAATCACACAAACAAAATCATAAACACATACAAAATATTTAATTAATAAACAAACATCAATGTTGCAAGAACATTTTTATTTAAGCATTTAAATCAATCACACCAAGACTTGTTCTTAATGCACTGAAAATATCAAAGGCTTATGGTTTTGTAAAAATGTTTGCAAGTTGATTTTTAGTTGTAACATGAATGAGTTTAATTTCTCCCTTGGATACATGATCCCTTATGAAATGATGCCTTATGTCTATGTGTTTGGTTCTTGAATGTTGAATAGGATTTTTAGAAATG
>NW_021319137.1:391838-401555 GCF_001605985.2 Dendrobium catenatum | reverse complement strand
AGTTTGAATGCAATTTAAATCTAGCATATAAATATTGTTTACCCTTTTTCCATTCAAAACATCTTTACCATTTAGGCTTAATATGCAGCTAGTAGGAAAAAAATTTACACAGTAACCCTTATCACATAGCTGACTTATACTTAACAAATTATGTTTTAAGCCTTCAACCAATAATACATTGTCTATGAAAAAATTCTTTAAATTTCCAATCATGCCTGTCCCAACCACCTTCCTTGTGGTATTATCTCCAAGTGTAACCTTGCCTCTACTCCTGGCTTCCAGCGTTATGAATTGAGCAGTATCTCTAGTCTTGTGCTTTGAACATCCGCTCTCCATGTATCATATGCTCTCACGAGGTCTTGTGTGAGAGCGACCCTGCAAAATTATCAAACATTAGACCTAGGAACCCAAACAAGTTTGGGTTCATGTTTTAGCAATTTATAATCAGATGCATGCATAATATGTCTAAGTTTATGTATCTTAGGTCTCCACACCAAATTAGTTTTTATCTTCAAAGTACAGGTGTAAGCTATATGTCCAAACAATCCACAATTATTACATTTTACTTTAGGAAATGGATTTTTAAGTCTTCTAACATTCATCTATCTTTTCAAGGATTGCATAAATTTAGGATACAAAATAGGATTAGTAAAATCTTCAAGTTTAGGAGGTATCCTATTATCCTTGAGAGCTTTTATCATTAATTTGTAAAATGAATTCATATCTTCCAAAATTCAATTTGTATAATTAGTTCTATAAAGTTTGCTCTCAAATTCATCCTTAGAATTCTTAAAATCTTTCTCGAGTTCTGTATAGGATGATTTTAAATTCTCATGATTTTTATTCAAGTCTTCAAACTCATCAAGTAATTTCATGTGGTTGTTATCAATCAAAGCATGATCTTTTCTAAGGATTTCATGTTCCTTTTTAAGCTCTTCCAATTCTAGTGACTATCCTGCATTTTCTTCATTTTCTATATGCATCATGCATGTGTTCAGAAAGTTCAAATAATTCATCATAAGTTAAGTCGCATACTTCTTCTTGATCTAAGTGATCAAGACTGTGAGCCATTAAGCACAAATTAGTGACTTCCTCTTCTTTTTCAGTCTCTGATGAATCTGAAGCTGAGTCCGCCCAGAAAGCTTTTTAAAACTTCTTTCTGCCCTTCTTTACAGTAGGTTTCTCCTCTATCTTTTCCTTGTTAGGATTGGCTTTGAGTTTAGGGCAATCCGTCTTTATATGTCCAGATTTCTTGCACTCATAGAAAATAACATCATTTGAAACCTTGGTATTTCTAATGAATTTATCTCTATTCCATTACTGTCGTTTCTTCTAATTCCTCTTCAGAAAGTTTTTGAATTGTCTAGTCATCAAAGTGATGTCTTGTTCATCCTCAGGTTATGAGTGTTCACTCTCAGACTCTTCCACATTCAGTACTATGTTCTTCTCCATTCGTGGTTCACCTGCATCAATCTTTCTTTAGCTAACTCCTTGCTCGTAAGTAATAAGAGAACCAAGAAGATTGTCAATAGAATAAATGTTTAAATCCTTAGACTCTGTAATTGCAGTAATTTTAGCATCATATGCAGTAGGTAAGCAACAAAGAATCTTATTACCATTTCAGTATTTGTTAACTCCCTACCCAATGCATGCAAAGAGGTGACTATTTCTGTGAATCTTATGTACATATCAGAAATAGATTCATTTAGTTTTATGCGAAATAGTTCATAATCATGCAACAAGATATTGAGTATAGATTGTTTAACCTCATTAGTCCCCTCATATATTATACAAAGTCTATCATATAGGTCCTTTCCACTTTTGCAAGTGGAAACCCACATATAATCTTCTGATTTTAAAGCATAAAAGAAACTTTTCAAGCATTTGACATTTAGTTGTGTTAAGTCACATTCTTCTACAGTCCAGTCTACAAAAGGTGTTTCAACTCTAACTCCATCAACTAATCTAGTTGGTTTTGTATATCCTTCCTGGACTAAGATCCACATACGATAATCAAGTGACTGTAAGAAAGTAGACATGCGTGTTTTTCAAAAATCAAAAGGTATATGGTCAAATAGTGGAGGTCTAGTAATAGAGTAACCCTCAGGTGTGTTTCTATTTCCAAATATAGCCATCTACATTAATCAAAAAGTAATCTAAACTTATGATTTTGAAATAAGGCTCTAATACCACTTGTTGAGATTCAATCACTATGAATTATGTTGTTAAACCTGAGCTTATGACCTAAGGCTATCCAAGAGGGTAGTGAATTGGTATTTTAAAAAATTATCCCTCTTGAGTATGTTGAACTGAAAATAAACTTTAATGAATTTTTAGAAAAAGTTTTTCAACCATAATTTTTAGAACTAAACAAAATGCTAAAAATAAAAGCAGTAAAAATTTAAAAGATATAGGATTTATAGTGGTTCGATCTAAACCAGACCTACATCCACTCCTCGGAGGCACCCTCCGAGTATTACACTAATACCACTAGTGACTCTCCTTTAGCACCCATAGCAAGGCGGAGAAGCCTTTACAAAAACTCTTTCCACCACTACCCGATGTGATAGAGAACCGTCTTCCATTTACACTTATCCCCAGTGTTAGCAGAGAATCATCCATCCTTTCACACTTTTCTAGTGTAGGCAGAGAACCCTTCATCCTTTCACACTCTCCTAGTGTGGGCAGAGAACCTTTCATCCTTTTACACTATCGTATATGTGTAAACGATCCTTCTATTTCTCATTTATTATATGCAGATGACGTGAAAATCTTCTCGGAAGCTTCTCTCAAAGCAACTAAAGAGATAAAATATGTTTTGGCAAAATTCTGTAGCTGGATAGGCTTGTCCGTGAATATAGACAAATCTTCTATGATCTTCAGCAAAAATGTAAAAAGAAGGAGGAGAAAGTCTATTGGCCATATATTGGGATTCAAATCAGCAAAACAATTAACTTATCTTGGAGTTAAACTTGCTATTAGAAGGTTAGTCGAAGAAGACTTTCATTTCATTATTGACAAAGCATTAAGAATGACAAACACTTGAGGTGGAAGATTAATTTTGTTGGCCGAAAAGATCAAGCTAACAAAGACTGTTTTGTTATCCTTTAATACATATCATTGCACTAACTCCCTTGTTCCTAAAGCATTCTTGATGAAGTTGACAAAATTTGTAAAAGCTATATTTGGAACAAATCTAATGGTAGAATTGGCATTCATTATGTAAATTGGCTTACTATGTACTTACCAATCAAATGGGGAGGTAGATCTCTTCATTGTTGTTCTACTAAAGTTGGTCCATTAAAATCCAAAATTGCTTGGAAATATTTGAATGATAAAGAATCATTTCTCCACAGTTTTTTATCCCAAGTATGGAAATTTGTTGGAAAAACTTGATAGTAAAAATTTTAGTTCTCCAGCTTGGAAAATTCTAAAAACTGGAGGCAAGTCGTTAAGGCCACTTATCAGATGGAGGATGGCTAATGGTAGAGACATTGATGCTGTCAATGACATATGGATCTTCGACAAACAAATTGCTAAATGGCTAACCTTTATTACGCCTCTAGATTACAGCAGATTCAATGTTTCCAACTTCTTCTTTAATGGAAGTTGGGATTTGGAAATCATGAGAAGATTTACGGGGGAGGATTTAATTAATCTTATCTTACAGACCATTGTTCCAAGTGGGTTGAATGAAGATTCTATGGAACTTATGTACCAGTACAATGGAAGATCCTTATCTTCCATGGTCTTTGAATTTTTGATGAATCATACAGAACCGAACATGTTCTGGAACTGGATGAAAAAAGCCAAGCTAAACCCGAAGGTAGAAACATTATGGTGGAGAATTTTCAAAAATGCCCTTCCTACTTACGATTTTCTTGAACATAGAAGATTGCAAAGGGATAATTTATTCCCAAGGAGCTGCAATGCTATTGAAAATAGAGATCATATAGTAGCTAATTGTGAGAAGTTGAAGGAAGTTCTTAAATATATCAAAGAATGGGGTTTTGTATTTCAGGATTTCCAATCTTTGGCAGATTGCTATAAGCATGTCTCAACTCAAACTCCATTATTGATTAATCTTTACCATTTGATGGTGTATTTCACTTGAAATCAAGGAATAATTTTATTCATAATGGAAAGGAAGATAGTTTGTTAATCATAGCTTCCAAAGAAATAAGTTATGCTTCATTCTTCAATCATGGGAATGAAAAAACTTCGGGTATATGGGATGTCAACCAACCTTCTAGGTTGTCTAATACCCATTGGCATCCCCCTCCACCTGATTGGCTCAAAGTTAATGTAGATGCTACAATACTTTCTTCATACAAAGCTTGAATTAGAGGAGTTTTTTGTGATCATAATGGTAGATTTCTACTAGCATTTGGGAAATCGTACACTCATTGGGATATTTCATCTTTGGAACTACTAGCCACATAATCTATCAAGGAGATGCTAATGGATTGGATGTTTAAATACAAGGGTATCATCATAGAAGGTGATAATATCAATGTCATAATGCTCTTGAAGGAGGTCAAGAAAAATGGAGGAAAAAGGTATGCAAATATTCATTTGTTTCATGAATTTAATAACGTCATGTTCATTAGTGTTGATAGATGTTGTAATAAGTTAGCGGACTTATGTGCTAACTATGGTATCTTGTCTTCTTTTATTTGGGAAGATGTTAGTTTAAATAAGATTCCTCCTTGATTTATGTCCATATTAAAGGAGGAATCAACAATTATGAGTCATTCGTCTTGTAATAACTTTATTTGCTTTCTTTAATGCTATTTGATGCATTCTCCTCATTAGAAATTACCTGCTTTTCTTAGGTTTCATTTTGTAAGTATGTGGCCTGATTACGCTAGGCTCTTTAGGGATAAAATATTTTCTACTCACAACTAATATTCAAAATTTAAAGAATTAAATAATATAGAAATCTAATGACCTAGGGAATAGCCAAAATTGTTAGAGGTCACATGCATATTACTCTACATTTTCTCTCTCCTTCTATAAGACACTTCCTCGCATGCGGGTAGAGTCTGAATAATCTAGCCTCTGAGGATGAAGTGTCAGACCTTGGGAGGCTCAATCTTTTCTAAAAATTATTTTCTATAAGCTTATTTTTAAAATCTCAAGCATACCTAATTTAGCCTTTTTAACTAGCATGCATTGCATTAGAAACTAACTAAATTAAAACTTTAATTACATTAGCTCTATGAAAATTTACCCAACATAAGTCCAGGGCTAATTAGGAAACTCTCTAGATGTCCGTCATACTTTTAAGACACTCAAACTACCTACACATCTTTCATAAAGATCAGATAATATAGATTTGAAGCGCTTAGGTGGTTAGCTGGCATCCCTTTTCAGGTAGGGTATAAGCCTAGGCACATTTGCTAGGACATGAGTGTTAGTGTTGGGTAGAACACTAAACCCATCTTAGATCTAATATTCGATACTACTACACTAGGTGTCTGATAGTATGTCTAAATAGTGAGTAAATTTCTTTTCTTCAGAAACTATAAATCCTGCTTATCCACGCCACATAGATGATGCCACCTCAATCTTTTCTCTCTGTATGCTTTGAGTGCTTAATTTATTTTCTCTCATTACTATTTTATCCCTAACAAAAGCTGAGGTGAATCGTGCATGTTGACTAAGCCCATTTGAAACCTTTCTGTTCTTTTGAGTAGGAACTTCCTAGTCTTCCTTTTGTGTGACAATCCCCTTGTCTGGGAAGAATAATATGGGATCCTTAATCAAGAGTTTTCTTGGGCCCTAGACTCAAGATGTAATTAATCATGGGGGCTTGTGCCCATGGGAAATGGAACTCCACCATCAAATAAACCCACTCGAGCTAATTTATCGGGTAGGGGAAACCCATTATTACAATCAGGTCATATATATTACTACCCATCATGATGCATTAGAGAGAGCCGCTATCCTCAATGCTTAGTCATATGTGCGATATAATCTGCCCTTCCATTGGCCCACTTGCGAAGAGCACGGATGCCTGTGATCATTTATATCTCTTGGGATGGTGCAGTCGTATACCCCTCTGCACTCAGTAGTTGCAAAAGTGTCCTTTCGAAGGTCCACATAAGGGAGAGTGGTTAACTTCTTTTTTAAGTCCATGTATAATTCTAACACCTACAGAAGGGTCACCTAAGATCAATTCTTTAGGATGACTCAAAAAATATCTCCAATCTCTAGGCAAAGTGTTTTGAGATTCAATCATTTCCTCCAAATTTGTAATTTCTACCCCATGGATAATCTCACCTACTTCATCTTCTTTCTCAACTCTAGACTTTACACCACTTTATCTTTCACAATTTTAAGAGAGAGAAAACTAGAGAGAGACCATTAGCGGGCATTCTGTATAGGATGAAGGGTCGACCGCCGGCAAACTTTGATGGCTGGATTGATATGACTGCTCATCCTATCACCTCCCGCATCATTTCCAATTCATTTGCACCTTTACGGGGTGTTGGATCATCCAAGATCAACGGCTTCAATTGGCCTTTGATCATTAGAGAACCAAAGGAAATCATTTTTACTTCCCCACCTCTAGTTTTAGGTAAAGGAAAAGAGAAACAAATTGTTGATGAAGTTCAGAATTTTTCTCCTCTTAAGAGTGATGTGTCTATATCTAAGGATTTTGGATCTTCTTTTTCAAACATGAAATTGTTTATGAAGAGGTTTGGTAACATTCCTAAATATGATTCAATTTTGGAGGGATCTCCTTCAATCCAATTGAAGGACTTCAATCCTTTAGATATTTGTGAAATTGCTCCAACAAGTAATATTGATGCTGAAATTATAGGAAATAATGTTAATGATGGTCTAAAAATGGGAGGTAAAAACTTGAATAATCTATGGATTAAGCAGCCTTACATTAAAGTTGATTTGTCCAAGGAGGAACAATTTTTATCTAAAGAAGGTTTGGCTGTTAGATTGTTTGAGCCAAATGTGAACATTAATTCAAACAAGCTTTAATGCTCGATGTTGGTGAAGGTATTTGGCAAGTTCATTTCAATTCAAGTGCTAGCTGACGAATTGCGATGACAATGGTCCAAGTTTGGTAAATTCCATTTAATGATGCTAGGATCTGGATGGGTGCTATGTTCTTTTTATTCTAATGAAGCCATGGAGAATGTCTTATCTGGTGGCCCTTGGTTCCTGAATGGACACATTATAGGTATTGACAAATGGAGCTCAAAATTCTCACCGAATTCATTGAGAGGCTTATTTTCTCCTATTTGGGTAAGAATGCCAAACCTACCCTTTACTGCTGGGATGAAATTAACGTGGTAAGGATTGCTTCTTTGATTGGAATCCCTCTACTCATTGATGGTGATATATTTCAATGGGGGGGAAGGGGATTTGCAAGATTATACGTTAGAGTAGAACTTGGAAAACAACTACCCTTGGGAGTTTGGGTGGAAGAGATGAATTGACGCTTTTTTTCAAAAAGTGGAGTACGAGAAGATCTCAACATTCTATTTTAAATGTGAAAAGGTTGGTCATTTAAATATTGCATGTGGTTTAAAGGTGGAAGTAGAAGAGAAGAATGTGAAGGAGAGGCAAGATGTTTCAGTTAGTGAACAAGGCACTAAGCAGTTATATTCTAACACTAATGAGACATCCTATGGGCCTTGGATGTTGGTAAATCATAAAAGAAGGAATAGAAGAAATTGGGGAACTCAAAAAATTATGAATATCCCAAAAACTAAATCTGTCTTCAGAAAATGTGTACCTGAAGTGTTGATTCCAACTCATGTAGAAGTTCAGGAAGAAGCGCTTGAAGATCCAATTGCCAAGGTTATTGAATTGACTATGACAAATACAATTGAAAAGGTGGAAAGGATCAGGTTATTAAGGAGATTACCACATTTTCAGATTTAATGGTTGGTGATTCTACTGATAAATAGAGGAGAGATTCTTCTAGTAAGGAGAATAACTTATGTTCCCCTTGAAATGTTGCGGTGAAGGATTGTAATAGCTTTAATATCCTTGCATCTATGGATGGAGAAGAGGATACTATGGAAGAAAAATTGGGCTTTGTTATAGCAGAAATGGAGGAAGGCGACCTGATTGAGGTCAAGGTGGTTGGGGCAGAGGCTACGGTCATACTTCTAGAATACAATTTTGCTGAATAAGCTGAATTGGAATTCAAAACGAAGGATCAAGGAGGAACGGGTACAGCTATTTTTGAAGGTAATAAACTAAAACTTCTTAAAGAACTTAGGTCTCTAGGACCTTTGAATTTATCTTCTAGGCTGAAGAAGGGGTTGAAGAAGAAGAGGAGCGAGGAATGATTTTATATAATAAGGAACAAGAAGAGGAGCGAGGAATTCATCTTCTCTAGGACCTTTGAATTCATCCTTCCCTCTTATTGGCTTAATGAGTTCCTTAGCCTTTTGGAACTATAGGGGGGCTAACAAAAGAGAGGCCTCCTTATATTTGAAGGATTTTGTTAGAGAGTGGGACATCTTCTATGTGGGAATAGTTGAAACCAAAATTTCTTCTATTAGTAGAAGTGAGTTTAACAAATTCATGGGAGTTGATTGGGACTTTTTTATATTTGCTTTTATGGGTATGTCAGGAGGTATCTTGGTGATTTGGAGGACTGGTTTGTCTTCTTTTACTTTATTAGAAGCTTCATATCAATGTGTTATGGGGAGCTAAAATTTACCAATAAAGGAAGATGGATTGTTTCTACTATTTATGGTAGTCAAGACTTGTATAAGAGGAGGAAGTTATGGGAGTCTATGGAGAGGCATTCTTCTTTAGAATTGCCTTTGGTAGTTGGGAGGGACTTTAACTATATCTTGTCCCAAGAAGATAAAAGAGGGGGGAAGAAATTCAATTTTTCTCAAGGACCATTAAAAATGAAAAACTTTATGAACAACAATGATTTGCATAACATAGGGATTGTTTGTCCGAAATTCACTTGGTGCAATAATAAGAAGGGTAATGCAAGGATTTTTGAAAGACTTGATAGATGTTTGCTTAGCTCCAAGGCATTGGAGAGAGATGTTTGCTTAACTTCAAGGCATTGGAGAGAGATGTGGTGGGAAAAATTATGTCACCAAACATATTTTGATTTCTTCTATTTTGTAATCGAATACTGCATTAAGAATAAAGTATAATCTCGGGAGACTGACACAATATTCTACAATGGATTCAATATCAAAATAGGGTTTTGAAAATTGATATTTCTATAATCAAACATAGTTCAAAGAATAACATATCATCTCGAAAGATGAACATGAAATTCTATAGAATATGTTTAAAGATAGAAATACGTTTTTGAAAAAGTTTATTCATTCTTTTATTTAGATATGATAAGAAAAATATTGTATCATCTTAAAAGACGAACATAACATTCTTCAAGATATCCAAAAGTGAGAATGAGTTTTATAAAATTCATCATTTCTAAAGTTGAATATAACAAGTATAATATTATATTATCTGAAAAGATAATAATAATATTCTACAAGTCTATTCAAAATTAGAAATGAGGTTTTAAAAATATCTACGTTCTCAAAGATTCTTCCCTTGTTTTATACGAATAAAACAAGGTTTATTTTAGTCTGAGGTTCTCAAATCCCTATAGAGGCAAGCCCCTATAGTTAATTACATCCTAGGAGAAAAGCTCCTAAGAAAACTCTCGATTAAAGCAGTGATTTCATACCCTTTTGACTACAA
>NW_021319137.1:374101-389927 GCF_001605985.2 Dendrobium catenatum | reverse complement strand
TCTCTTTCTCCTATTCTATTTTCTCCCTTCCTGTGCCTCGACGGAGAGTGTGTAAAAATAAATTAATAATGCCTTTCAAAAAGTAAAGGTTCAGAGAGAGAGAAGTAGAGATAGAATGAGAATTTTTACTTTCTTTGAAATTTTCAACTTCTATAAATCATCCAACTAATACACTCTCTAATGCTCATGCCTTTCACCTTTCAACATAAACTTTCACTTATAAAAATTTACTCTTTATCAAAGCCACTTTTCCTTTTAAGATCCTACATTCCACTTTTCATTTTCCCACACAACACCTTTCAACACACATGCACACTTCTCACTTTCTATAAAAACATACATTTAAAAAAAAATATTTCTTTTCAAAATAACATACTTCATTTGAGAACAATAAAGCAATGTCACTTTTCCAACCTACACTTTTACTTTTAGAACATACAACTTCCACTTCTCACTCACACGATCCTACATTTTATAAAATACACACAACCTTTCAACACACAAGTTCACTTCTCAAAATTACACAGTTATACTTTACTTTTTTTTACATATATCTTTAACCTTTCAAAATACACACACTTCCAAAATTCACACTCCACATTTTCCACTACAAAATACCTTTCTACACATTTCAAAATTCAACACATACACTTCACCACTTTTCACCATTCTCACACAAATACTTTTTGAAAACACTTCTACATTTAAAACATACAATCTCCACTTCTTACTTTTCATACATCTCAAGTTCCATTTTTTTAAAAAACACATTTTCACAAAAATCATACACTTCATCTCTAACACTTACACACAAGACACTTTACCTTTAAACTTCCACAAGCATCACCCTTCAAAAACACACACAAGCCACTTTATCTTTAAACTTCTACAAACAACACCCTCCAAAAACACATATAAGTTCATCACATTACTTTTTTCAAAACACACAAGTTAATTTTCAAACCAACATAAACATACACTTTAGTCTACTTTTTCACAAATACAATTTTTATCTTTCCAAAATATACAAATTTTATATTTCTGAATTCATGTATTTCACTATTTCAAACTTCACACATTTCTCTCTTAACACAAGCACTTTTCCAAAATATTTCATTTTCCTATACAAAACATTTTCAACTTATACTTCCACCATTATAACAAATGATCTTCCCTCATGATATCCTCTAATCTTTCACAAAAATAATATTAATAAGATAGCTTTATATGATGGAGAATAAACTTAAAATATATATATAAATGTTCCAACTTTACAATTATATCAAGATACGATTTTAAAGCATAGAATTTGATACTATTTTATCTTCCCAAAGCTTATAAAAGTTTCCGAACACAATCTATACATTTTGTAATAAATCTTCATATATTCATGATTTAAAATATATAATAGGTAAAATAATATAGCATAACTTTCACAAAACCTCTTTTGGTCAGACTTACTGAAAAGAACACTTCTCAAATCATTAAAATAAAATACAGGATTTCCATCTGTCATTATTACTGAAACTTTTTCATATGAATATGGATTGATTTATAACTGAATTTATCTAATAAAACCAAACATAATATTTAGGATTTTACAAAATCCGTGGGAGAAAATGTTTATTTGCTTCCTCAACAATTGATATGCTCACATGAATTTTACCTTATTTTAGATGAAAAATACCTAAACACAGATGTAGAAATATGGAGGTAAAGATGAGTTTAGATAAAGAAAGAGATAAGGATAAAAAAAAGAAGAAGAGATTACACAAGATTGAGAAGATTTTCGGTATGGACCTGGGCAGAGGAAGCGACGGGCTGTGCAAATTGCAGAGAGGCTTCGGACTGTGCTTCCTGCGACTTTGAGAAAGCGGGAGCCTAGGGATTTCTGAACTCAGAGGGCGAGGGAGAGTGTTCTCGTGAACTGCAGCAATATGAGAATAGAGGAGTTCGGAAGTTCTGAAATGTTTTGGCTTTGTATAAACTGATCGTGAAGGAGGTAGTAGAGAACTTCAACGAACAGGGAGGAGCGACGGGAGGCTTTGGATTCGTGCGATCCTGGAGTAGGAGAAGAGGCGGGCTGGGTTGTTTTGGACCTGGGAGGCGTGAGAGTGAGAGAGAGGAAGAGGGGCCGATTATGTTGAGTGCAGTTCGTTAATTCCAGAGGACAGAGGGGCGGTTCGTGTGAACTGGAGAGAAGAGGAACGAATGCCAGAGTCGTGAGGGAGAGGGAGATCGTGGGTGTAGTTCGTGAGTGGGGGAGGAAGTTCCGAACTGCTGGGGAGTTCGTGGGTTTTGGGTTGGACCGGTCCCAATTACATCCTTAATTTTGCTCAAATAATTCTATAATTTATATATAGGAAATTTATTATCTTATCTCTATTTATTATTCAAATTCAAAGGTTTGGGATTAGGGCTTGATTTGAGAGTGATCTAAGGGCTGATTAGAATAATCTATATTAAATCGAACTCGAATTGAGTCGATCAACATGGATGAAATATAAATTGAATTTGATTTGAGTTAATTTGGAGTTGAATTAAATTGGATTAAATTGATTTTGATTTGAGTTGAGGGATAGGTTCGAGTCGATGCTACGTCAGTGGGTGTCCACCTAAGGGAAATCCTGCGGGTGCGACATCTACACTAGGCTACGAAAAACCTAAGTACTAGAGTCGATTCTAGGGAAATTGACCTCGAATAATGAGGTCAACAAGATGTTTGCTTAACTCCAAGGTCCAAAACTCACTTTAAAGTTAAAAGGAAGGAACTCATAGTCATATTAGAGAGAGAAAGTCCAGGAATTTGAACAATTTTTCAAATTGTGTCTTTGTCATCAAGTTGGCAAAATTTTCACAGGGCATGGATGGACGGCCATCGTCCATCAGAGATGGCCGGAATTTGCTTCCGAAATCAGATAAATTGAAACAACTAGCTTCTCTAAAGGCAATTTGATCAAATGCTCCTCTACTGATCAAAGAACCGGTTGAAGCCAAAACTCTAATTTCCACTCCGATAGAAGGAAAAGGAAAATAGATTTTAGAATAGATGATTTCGAATTCTCCTCATGGTATTCATAGCAGTTCTATTATGCAGTCGTCATCTTCAAGCATGAAGTTATTTGTGAATAGGTTTGCGAACTTTAAACATGATTTTGTAACTTGAAAATTGATGGGTAATCAGGAGATTCTAGTTGGACCATCAATTGGTTATGAAAATGCTTCTGTTCTTGCTCAACCAGAAGAGAATCTAGCAAATCATTTAGAGACGATGGAACGTCGTTCGGGAAATCCGTGGTTGAAGTGTCCATATATTATGGTGGATATGATGAATGTTGAATCCTATTTGTTGGAGGATGGATCGGCGGTTCAACTATACGAGCCGAATGTTCAATCAAATCTGTTGAAATTGCAGTACTCTTTGGTTGTGAAAGTGTTTGGCAGACCAGTTCCTATCCAAGTGATTGTGGGAGAATTGAGGAGGCAATGGCTACAGTTTGGAAAATTCCATTTGACTGTACTGGGGTCAGGATGGATTATTTGCTATTTCTATGCCGTAGAAATTATGGAAAAGGTCCTTACCGGTGGGCCATGGTTTGTGAATGGCCATATAGTTGGAATGGATAGGTGGAATATTTCCTTCAATCTAGATTCTCTAAAGGGGCTGGTTTCTCCCATTTGGATCAGAATGCCCAACCTCCCTTCATGCATTTGCTAATGGCCGTAAGAATGGAAATCTCATCAAGCAAATCAAAGATGGAAAGGGATATATAGTGGAAGAACCTGAATGTATCAGGTAGATATTCACAGAATTCTTTAATAGCAAATGGAGAATGAGAAGCTTCTATTTGCATGGTGGGCCTCCAAACCCGAAGTCCCTAAGGCAAAGTGAATCTGAGTTCCTCGGCTCAGATTTTAAGTTAGAAGAATTGGAGCTGGTTATCAAAGAACTTGGGAATAATGTGGCACCAGGTGTGGATGGGATAACATACTCACTCATTAAAGCTTATTGGAAGATAATTGGTGTGGATATTTGGAAAGCAATTGTGCTCTTTTTCTCATCGGGTAAGATATGCTCCAAATGGAAGGAGACGTTGGTGGTCCACATTCCTAAAATCAGTAGTCCTCTTACCCCTTCTAATTTCAGACCGATTAGTCTGTGCCTTTCTATCTATAAGATTGTTACCAAAATGCTTTTAAACAAATTATCCAAAGTGATTCATTACTTGGTTGCTGATGTTCAAGTAGCTTTTATTAGGGGGAGATCTTTGTATAGTCATGTTCTCCTCGCTCAAGAAGTTTTTCACGAATTCAAAACTTCAAAATCTAAAAACGCATTGGTAGCCATCAAGGTGGATATGGAACAAGCTTATGATAGCATGTCTTGGGATTCTCTTAAACAAGTCTTGGATTACTTTGGGTTTCCAAGGAAGTTCTCTAATCTTGTTATGGATTGTGTGATTGATCCTTTGTGCTTAATTCAAATTAATGGAGTTGGATCAAGTTGGATTGAACCAAAAAAGCGGGTTCAGGTAGGGGTGTCCTCTGCCACCCTATTTGTTCATTTTATGCTCCCAACTTCTAACTAATGGGTTTTTGTCTAAAGCCAACAAGTTAGGTGTAAAAGTGAGTCCTTCAGCTCCTAGAATCTCTCATCTTGTCTTTGCAGATGATATTCTCATGTTTTCAGAAGGAAGAATGGGACAATTAAGGGAATTCAAAAAGCTTATTTTAGAATATTGCAGCTGGATGGGAAAACTAGTCAATAAACTTAAATCTTCAATTCTTTTTGGCAAAGCAGTGAAAAGCAATAGGAGAAGAAGAATTTCCATATTTTTGGGTTTTAATGAAGTGAAGGAAATACAATATTTGGGCTTTAAGAACTCCTTGAGAAGAAGGATTGGCTCAGATTTTCTTAGCCTACTGGGGAAAGCAGCTTCGAAGTTAGATGTATGGGGGAATAAAATTTTCTCCCTAGCTAGAAGGATACTGCTAGTTAAATCAGTCATCCTTTCAATTCATTTGTTTTATATTACTACTTCTCTTATTCCCTTAAGCATTTTGAAAAGGTTTGAGAAGATATGTAGGGAATTTTTGTGGAATAAAAAGGATGGGAGCCATTGTATGCACTTCATACCTTGGGAGGAGATGTGTAAATATGTAGAGAATGGAGGAAGAGGCATTCACTTGGTGATTAATATGGTGGGTCCGTTAAGAGCAAAGTTTTCTTGGGATTTTATTAAAAATCTTGAAACCATTTTGAACAAAATGTTGACTGCTAAGTATGGGACTTACATTTGGTCTAATATGCATAGACCAAGCACTTCTTCTTCATGGAAAATTTTGTGCAGTGGTGCTAATGCATTAAAACCATGCGTGAGATGGAAGATACATTCAGGTACATCGATAAATATTCTTAAAGATATATGGGTTTTAGACAAGAGGTTGGAAGAGTGGCCTACCTTCATTGCTATAAATGAAACAGAATTTCCACCATTGGAGAACTTTATTGTTAATGGGATGTGGATTAAGGAAGAGTTGGAAAAATACTTTGGGGTATCATTAATGGAGATTATTATTGGTACCAAGATTTATTCAAATCTTTTGAAGGATGAGCTGGAATTAATTAACAACTTTACAGGATCTTCTATTACAGCAGCAGCATACCGAAAAACTACTGAGCATTCTGTTCCTGTTCAAGAATGGAAATGGTTGAAGAAGCTTAAATTTAACCCAAGAGTTGATTGCTTCTGGTGGCGGCTATTAAAAGAAGCGATCACAACTACAGATTTCCTAATGAAGAGGAGATTGCTTAATGACAACCATTGTCCGAGAGGATGTGGGATGGTTGAAAATACAGAGCATGTTGCAACCAATTGTGGCAAGATAACTGCAGCATTAGCCTTACTTAATCAATGGGACTTTCAGATTCAAAGGTTCTATTCTATACAGGATTGTGTACAATTTCTGAAAAGGTGTGGCAAAACAAATCCTTTTATATCACATCTTTATTGCTCTTTGATATTTTTCATATGGAAGAGTAGAAACAAGTTAGCTCGTGATGGTAATAAACTTGGCTTGGTGGATATTGTTTCTAATACAATCTGTTATGCATCTATCTCATCTAAATATACTCTCTATTCGGATCACTGGAATGCTAACCAGCTTTTTAAGCTGAATTCATTTTGGCATCCCCCTCCAACTGGATGGATCAAAGTAAATATAGATGCAGCTTTAACTCTTTCGTATGATGCTGGGCTCGGTGGTGTTGTTAGAGATGATAGAGGAAGAATGTTGCTGGACTTTGGATATAAATGTTTGCATTTGGATAGTGGTTTCTTGGAATTATTGGCTTTTCGGCATTTGATGATTATGTTCAAGGAAGGGATGCTGGATTTTAAAGGCATTGTCATAGAAGGTGATAATAGGAATATTACCAATGATCTCAACCAAGCAGTTCGTAATATGGGCTCCCCAAATGAAGAGGTAATATATGAAGACTTTTCTTTTCTGAATGATCTTGGGAGTTTTTAAATTCAATTTGCTAATAGAGATTGTATTAAGTTAGAACATCTTTGTGCTAAATTAGCACTGGAGGGTGATTTTTTGTGGGAAAGTTTAAATAATGTTCCTCCTTTTTTTTTCTTTGGTTAAGGAGGAAAGTGATAGGGTTTCTATCACTAAGTAGATTGTAATAGCTTTTTTATCTTATTGCAATTGCAGCTTCTAAAAAAAAACTCCAAGGCATTGGAAGTGGTTTACCAAGCTTTGGTTAGGCATTTGCCAAAGGTTGCCTCCGACCATTGTCTCATTGTTTTAAAAATCTTCACTCAAGAATTTTGTCATAAAAAAGTATTGAGATTTGAGGACATTTGGTTATCTTATCTGGCATCAGTAGCAGTTGTAAAAATATCTTGGAACAAATTTGCTAGTGGAAATGCAATGAAAGCCCTCAAATAAAAATTTTATAGATCTCTTAAAGCTTTGTTTTTTTGGAGTAAAGAAAAATACAAGGATCTATTGGAACTCAAGGAGAATTTGAGAAAGGAAATTGAAGAATTACAACTTCAAGAATCAATTGGTAGCAATTTTACAGAAGAAAAACTTCTATTGTTGAGATCCAAAATCAATGATTTGAATATCACTCTAGCCCGTTCGAACTCATGGTGGAAACAAAGAGCCAAGGTTAAATGGATTAGAGAGGGAGATATCAATTCAAAAATTTTTCAAGCTTTTGTTAATGGAAGAAGGAATGGAAATGTTATAAATCAAATAAAGAATGAGGAAGGACTTCTAATGGAGGATCTCTCATCTATTAGATAGGTTTTTTTCAACTACTTCTGGAAAAAATAGAGATATAGAGAGTGTTGCTTGGATGGTTGGCCTTCTTAACCAAAATTTTTAACCAAAGAGGATTGTGATCTTCTTGATCATGACTTTTCCTTTGAGGAGGTGGAAACAGTGGTTAAAAGCCTTGGTCATAATACTTCACCCAGAATGGATGGGATCTCTTTTTCATTCATCAAAGCTTATTGAAAGATGATTTGTAAAGACATTTGGCAAGCAATCTATCTTTTCTTATCTTTTGGTATGATGTGCTCTAAATGAAAAGAAACGTTGGCAGTGCTCATTGCAAAAGTGAGTAACCCTCTTCTTCCGTCAAACTTTAGGCCAATTAGCCTTTGTTTGTCAATTTATAAAATTGCTGCAAAAGTATTATTAAATAGATTGATGAAAGTAATTAATTCATTGGTTATGGGTGTTCAATCGACTTTTTTAAAAGGGAGATCTTTATCGAATCACATCATCCTTGCACAAGAAATCTTCCACAAGTTTAGATTCTCTAAATCTATTAAAGGTTTGTTTGCTATTAAGGTTGACATGGAGCAGGCATATAACGAAACTCTTAAGCAAGTTCTAAAGTATTTTGGCTTTTCAAATAAGTTTTCTAAACTATTGATGGAGTGTGTTATGGATCCTTCTTTTTCAATTCAAATAAATGGGCCTGGTTCAAGTTGGATCAAAGGAAAGACTGAATTTAGACAGGGTTGTCCACTATCACCATACGTTTTCATCTTATGTTCTCAGCTTCTAACAAATGCCTTTGTGTTGAAGGGAAGAAATCTGGGAATAAAAACTGATCTGTTGGCTCCCAAAATTTGTCATCTTATGTTTGTCGATGACATCCTAATATTCTCTGAAGCGAAGATTGGTCATCTGAGTATAATTAAGAAAATTTTAAAAGACTACTGTTGTTGGATGGGACAACTAATTAATACAAAAAAAATCAGCAATTTTGTTTGGAAATTTAGTGGGAAGAAACCTAAGAAGATGTGCTTCTAATTAATTGGGTTTCAAGGAGGTGAAAGATATGCATTATTTAGGAATCAAGTTGTCCTTAAGAAGGCTAAAATCTTCTGATTTCATGCACATTCTGGAGAAAGTGTTAGCTAAATTAGATGTGTGGGGAAAGAAATATATCTCTCTACCTGGAAAATTGGTTCTAATCAAATCGGTTATACTTTCTATACCGGTATTTTATTCTTCACACTCTTTGATTCCATTAAGCATTTTAAAGGAATTAGATAAGATGTGTAGAGACTTCTTATAGAGGAAGGAGGATGGCAATCATGGTATTTACTATGGAAAGAACTTTGCAAGCCTTTATGTGATGGAGGATGGGGAATCCATTATACAGTTGATATAGTTGGACCATTGAGAGCTAAGTTCACTTGGAATTTCTTTAAAAATCCTGATTCATTACTTAATAAATCAGTGGTGGCGAAATATGGTAGAGATGTAATGGGTGCTGATGTTAAGAGATTCATTTCTCCAACATGGAAAATTTTAATCAGTGGAGCTAAAGCTCTCCAACATGTAGTGAGATACAAAATTGTTGTAGGGAACTCTATCAACATTTTAAAAGACATACGGATATTAGATAGAAGAATGGACATGTGGCCAACATTCATTGCTACGGTGGAACGTGATTTTCATAACTTGGAAAATTTTTATTTTGAATGGTTGTTGGAATTAGCTAGAACTTCTTAATTTCTTTGGAAAATTGTTGGTTGATGTCATTTTACAAGTCAAAATTAACCCGGAACAATCAGATGATGAAATGGAGTTAATTAATACTTTTTATGTTAAAACAATAGCTGCCTTAGCTATGTGTTATACAGAAAATAAATCAGACCATTGGAGCTGGTTTAAGAAACTTAAGTTAAACCCATAGGTTGAGTGGTTTTGGTGGCATTTTTTTAGGAATGCAATTCCAACAAGAGATTTTTTAATGTACAACAGGTTATTAAATGGTAATATGTGTCTTAGGGGTTGTGCTTCGGTGGAGAATTCAGAACATATTTCAGTTAAATGTTCAAAATTGATACAAGCAATAACATTGGTGGATAGATGGGGTTTCTCCATTCCTATATTTTACTCCCTAACAAAATGTAAGCTTTACTTGAAAGCATTTCTAAGGTAAATCCATTCACTTCAAATTTATATTGCTTCTTGATGTTCTTCTCTTGGAAAAGTAGAAACAATTTGATTCATGAAGGGAAAGAGCTTGGATTAAAATTTGTGGTATGTAATACTATCAGTACAACATCTATTTCTTTGATTTTTAATATCCTTTTGGATCACTGGGGTGCTAACCGATTGTTAAGACTGAATTCCTCTATATGGCATCCCCCTCCTCCCGAATGGATTAAAGTTAACATTGATGCTACTTTATTGAAATCTAATGAAGCAAGAGTTGGTGGTGTATTTAGAGATCATAAAGGTAGATTTCTTCTTGCTTTGGGTTTAAATGTATGCATTGGGACAATGGATTTCTGGAGTTATTAGCCTTCCGCTCTTTAAAGAAGATTATCGAGGAATAGATGATGGAATCAAAATGTATTATTATTAAGGGTGATAGTTAAAATGTTATAAACTACTTGAAGTCTTCAGTTGGCAAAACTTATCCAATCAGGAATGATGATTTTGAAGACTTCTCGTTCCATAAAGATTTTGATAGTTTTTTATTTCATTGTGTTAATAGAGAATGTAATAAGTTAGCTGATTGTTGTGTTAACTTGGCCTTGTTGGGTGATTTTATTTGGGAAGATCTTTTATATAATAAGGTTCCTCCTAGTCTTTAATAAAGGAGAATAGTGATAAACTTTCTATTACTTAGTAGATTGTATTAGGGGTTTTTCTTCTTTACTTAATGTAAATAGCAGTTTCAAAAAAAAAAAAACTCTAGACTTCTCAGAATTAGATTCTTCAAATACTACATGAGTAGTCTCCTCAACCACTAATATCCTCTTATTAAACACTCTATAGGATTCCCTACACTTAAAAAGCCTAAGAACACTCCTATATCAAATTTTGTGTCAAATTTTCCTAAGAGTGATTTTCGATTATTTAGAATGAAAACCTTACAACAAAAGATATGGAGATTAGAAAGGTTGGGTGTCCTATCCTTAATGATCTTATAAGTTGTCTTATTCAGTTTAGATATAACATTCACCCTATTCAACACATAATAAGTTGTGTTCATCGCTTCTGCCTAAAAATATTTTGGAAGTGAATACTCAGCAAGCATACCTCTAGTGACTTCCACTAAGATCCTATTCTTCTTTTCAGATATCATGTTCTATTGAGGGGTCCTAGGAACTGAGAAGTTATGACTATCCCTTGCTCCTCACAGAAAATTTCAAATCTCTCATTTTCAAACTCTCCACCATGGTCACTATGGATGGTCAATATATCACAACCTAGCTTTTTCTGAATCCAAGTGGAGAATAATTTTAATTCATCAAAAGACTAACTTTTATGTGACAGAAATTTAATCCAAGTGAACCTCGAGTAGTCATCAACTATTATAAATCTAAAGGCCTTTCCCCCTTAGCTTGTAGAGCTAATGGATCCAAATAAATATATGTGAAGTACATCTAAAGTTTTAGAGGTGCTACTATCCTTAATGGAATGGAAAGAGGGTTTGACTTATTTTCCTAGTTGATAGGCATCACACATGTGATCCTTAGTGAATTTGAGCTTGGGGATTCCTCTTACTAAGTCTTTTGGGGTTATTTTTTTAAGTGTTTTCATGCTACCATGACATAACCGCCTATGCCACAACCAAGACATATCAAGAATAGTTTTTAAGTAAAATGAAGAAGCACATTCAATAATATGTAAATCAAGCATGTAGATATTATTGCTCCTTTTTTCCTGCAAAACAGTGTTATTATTTAAGCTTATAATGCTGTTGTTTGACAAAATTTTATGTTGAATCCTTTATAACAGAGCTGACATGTAGTTTTTAGCTCAACATGTAAACTTTTTAGGGAATAATATCTAAGTCCTCATATGTAGTTTCTAGCTCAACATGTAAACTTTTTAGGGAATCATGTTCATCAGTCAATTCAAAATATTTTTGTTCAAAGCATCAAATTCATCTAATAATATCATATAATTATTATTAAGTATAGAATGGTATTTAATCAAAACTTCATGCTCTTTTTGTAAGTTTAGAAAATCCAGTTTCAGGCTAGCATATGATTTTTTATCCTTCAATAAGATGAATGAATTTTCTCAGAAATATCAAGCAATTGATCATATTTTAATTCACATACCTCTTCTTGGTCAGAATGATCAATATGATCATCCAACATCAAACATAAGTTTGTTATCTCCCCTTTAACTTCAGTTTCATTGGGGACATATTCAGAATCCACTTTGAAAGCCTTTTGGATCCATTTCTTATCCATCCTGAGGTTGGGTTTCTCCTCACCCTTCTCCTTGCTTGGGTGAGCCTTAAGTGTAGGGCAATCAGCTTTTACATATCCTAGCTTCCTGCATTCAAAGAAAATCATATTAGAAGAACCTTTAGAATTCTTGTTATTCTTATGTTTGTTCCATTTCTAATGATTCTTTTATTTCTTCCTTAAGAAGCTCTTAAATTGCTTAGTAATTAAAGCAACGTTATCACTTTCAGAACCAAAATAATTAGTATCTGAATTATTAGCCTTTAAGGCTACAATTTTCTCCATCTTTTTCTCCCCTACATCAAGTTGTCTTTGGTTCACTCCTTGTTTGTATGCAATGAGTGATCCAAGTAAGTTATCTATAGAATAAACATTCAAATCCTTGGAGTCAATTATAGTAGTAATCTTAGCATCAAACAAAGAAGGTAAAGTTCTCATAATTTTGTTCAATTTCTCATAGTTTGTGAGCTCTCTTCCTAAAGCATACAGGAAGGTGACTATTTATGTAAACTTAGTATACATTTTAGATATTGACTCACTAGGTTTCATGTGAAAAAATTTGTAGTCATGAACTAAAATATACAACCTAGATTACTTAACTTCACTCATGCCTTCATAAGTAATACATAATCTATCCCAGATTTCTTTATCAATTATATATATTAAAACACACATGTAATCTTCAGATTTGAATACACAAAAAAAGGTTTAAACATTTTGCATTAAGTTATGTTAGATCCTTATCATCAAAAGTTCATTTAGAAAAAGAAAGTACTTATATCATTTATTTCACATGTTGGTGTAGAATAACCTTCTTTTACAAGCATCCACATGCTATAATCTATATATTGCAAAAAGGTGGACATGCGAGTTTTCTAGAAATCAAATGGTATATTATCAAATATGGGTGGTCGAGTAATGGAATAACCTTCCACCGTGTTCCAGTTACCAAAGTTATCTATGGATTAAAATTTAAAAGTTTTTTAAAACTTGATTTTATGAATTTGGCTCTAATATCACTTGAAAGTTCATTAGGATTGTTAAGTCCTTATGAACTAGCCCGAGGCTAACCAAGAGGGGGGTGAATTGGTGGTTTTAAAAATTTGTAAACAAAAAGAAAAATCTTTTTTCAAACTTTTATGAATATTTTAAAACAAATATGATCAACCTTTGATGTGGAAGCGATTAACAAAATAAATCAAAAATTTTAACTATACAATCAACCACGAAAAATTAAAGTGCAGAAATCAAAATGTGAAATTGTAATAAGAAAGAAAACACTATATTTTATAATGGTTCGGTCAATCCGACCTACGTACACTCCTCAAAGGCACCCTCCGAGTATTGCACTAAACTGTAGTGTCTCTCCTTTTGCTCCAACAGCAAGGCGGAGAAGCCCTTAATAAATCCTTTTCACTGACCTCGATGAGACAGAGAACCCACTCCTTTTGCTTCCTCCTAAAACAGGCATAGAACCTTGACTAATACTAATGAAGACCTCCCAAGAGCCACCATGGAGCAAAGGATGACGATTGGAGAAGATGACTTGAATCCTTGCTTGGAGTAACCTTTGTGAACACCTTACAAACTCCCCCTCATAAGATTCTCCCTCTCTCTCTCTCTCTCTCTCTCTCTCTCTCTCTCTCTCTCTCTCTCTCTCTCTCTCAAGCTCTTTCAGGCCAAGACAATAACAAAAGATATTTCCATCAACAACCAAGAGAGCTTAAATAAAAGGCCTTAAAAAATGCCCTAATTTTTAACTTGCCATCAAATATCATCCATCGCCTATACGATTAGTTTAAATTATCCCTTCCAATTAGGATGATCTAGGTTTAATGTATAATTAGTACACAATGTTTATTCTAATTATTCAGGATGATTTGGACACCACCCTGTACGATTAGTTCAAAATCATACATTATTGTCCAACAGATAGTTTGGGACGTCCAGGAGATAAATCAAGACGATATAGAAATATAACTGATCATCCAGGATGATGCTTGGATCATCTTGTATGATTAGTTCAAAATCAGTGATTATCGTCCAATAGATAGTTCAGGACGTCCAGGAGATTCAGGAGAGAACTAAGGTTTTTCATACATATCGTCTAGGATGATTCTGCAATCGTCTAGGACGATTCTGCAATCGTCTAGGACAATACGATCGATCAATCTAATCTTAATTACTTTTTATAATCACCTGATTAATTTAGGCATGATTGATCCAGGATAATCATGATCATACTATACGACTAGTACAATGTTGAGAGATTAAAATCTTGTCTAAATGAGTTTTGGCGGCTATTTTTTTAAATGATTTGAGCATATCGTCTAGGACGATGGGATTATCATCCAAGATAATTTTCTTAAACAAGTTTATATGACCCAAATGCCCTAATTAGGGTTTTTATTTTTGAATGATCATCTAGAGTGATATAAAATCATCCTATATGATCTGATAAAAAATAAGAAAATTCTAACTCACTAAATTTCTCCCTCCTAAGTGTGTGTACAAGATTATTTAGCTTTAGGATCCATCAAAGTACATTTTACTCAAGAAAAGATAAAAAATGCATTCAAATAGAAATTACATACTGACTCAATCCTAGTCTATCTAATCTCGAGCTGATTGATGTTCCAAGCAAACTTATGGACCTGAAAGGTTAGTGAGCTGGGCACATAAAATAGATATGCATGAATGATAACACTCAATGAACAATAATGTTTGTTATCATCAAAATCACAGTACATGGGTCCGAATCTGCATCACAAATTGCATAAGCACGTTAAATATCTCCTCCCTATAAGGTTTATCAGATCTAAATTAATTATGAACTCAAATCAAAGCTAACAGTTAATATAAGCTGTAAAAAATAAATAATAAACTAGGTTAAAGTGTTTTTGGGAAATCAGAATTTTAAACACTCTCTACCTATCTTTCAATTAATTTGTCAATAAATCTTTGGGCTTTGTTCATTTCCCATTTAGTATACTGAAAATTTAAATCCTTGATTCAAACATTGTAAACCTAAAAAAGTCTAGTCTTCACTTTCATCAAAAGTTTTACTTTTGAGATGTAATAAACTGTAGCGGCTTGCCTCTATAGGGATCATAGAACCCAGTTGAATATAAACCCTGCTTTAGTTCGCTAGAGTAGGGGAAAAATTATTTGATATAAATAAAGTTTATCAATTGTTTTTTTTTTTTTTTGAAATAATAGGTAAATATTTCTTTCATCTTTCATGATAAATTTAACAGTTGAGTTTGATTATAAAAAATAAATATCTTTTTCATTTCTAAATCGATAGTAAAACATTAATCTATCTTTGGAGGTGGTATAATATTAGCTATGCACATTTTATTAAAGACTTATAAATCAAATCAGAGGGACATTAATTTTATCTATAGGGGCAAATGGAACAAATTCGAGTGGGAGTTAGAATAAACTCAGACGATCAGTAATGATAGCACCCCTAGTACAGTCAAGAGTATATAGTCTAAGTTAATAGGAAGTGAGAGATGCACCTAAGAAATCCACTAATATGGTTCTCTTTCCTGGATACTATTGTGGAACATATTGTTTATGATTCAAATTGCATTGCATAAAATATTATATGGCTGATTGTTTGACATACATATATGTTTGGTTGAATGAATACATGATTTGATTGATGATCGGCATGACCACTGATCAGTGATTTTGTTTTATTTGTAAAGGCTCCATAATGAGGAATATCAAAGATAGTATTTTTTTAAAGTTGGTAGATTATAATAACTCTAATTTTTTCTTCCCTAAATTTTAGAGGTTTGGTTGAGAGAGCACTACGACACCATATGAGCGCGCATGAAATCTTATTCTAAGGTTTTTAGGGATTTAAGTGAGTGTAGTGGTGCTAGGTCGTGGGTGTCATAGTGCTAGGTCAGAATATATATATATATATATATATATCCATTTCATCGAACCCATCACCCCAACCATTCCTCCCTTACTTAGATGGGAGAGAAGAGAAGAGGAGGATAGAAGAGAGAGAGAGAGAGAGAGAGAGAGAGAGAGAGAGATTATTATGGTTT